>NC_053395.1:90641605-90776605 GCF_905171765.1 Bufo bufo
TGTCTCTATATATACACACACTCCTTCCCAAACTCCTCCCCCAGCAACAAATGTAACACCTTAGTGAGCTAGGCTCATTAGCAAACGCACAATAGCAAACAGCTGACCGAATTCCTTTACCTCTTCTCAAGCAATGATCAGCAAAAACAACACAGATGAGCCAGTTGGAGACTCTAAGCCAATCTCTTGCAGTATCTCTGGAATCTCTTCTTGTCTCCTGCAATATCTCTTTCCTAGTACTTAATGTAGTACTTGAAGCTAGTACTTGCAGCTAATGAATTAGGCCAGCTAATGAGTCTGTCTCTATATATACACACACTCCTTCCCAAACTCCTCCCCCAGCAACAAATGTAACACCTTAGTGAGCTAGGCTCATTAGCAAACGCACAATAGCAAACAGCTGACCGAATTCCTTTACCTCTTCTCAAGCAATGATCAGCAAAAACAACACAGATGAGCCAGTTGGAGACTCTAAGCCAATCTCTTGCAGTATCTCTGGAATCTCTTCTTGTCTCCTGCAATATCTCTTTCCTAGTACTTAATGTAGTACTTGAAGCTAGTACTTGCAGCTAATGAATTAGGCCAGCTAATGAGTCTGTCTCTATATATACACACACTCCTTCCCAAACTCCTCCCCCAGCAACAAATGTAACACCTTAGTGAGCTAGGCTCATTAGCAAACGCACAATAGCAAACAGCTGACCGAATTCCTTTACCTCTTCTCAAGCAATGATCAGCAAAAACAACACAGATGAGCCAGTTGGAGACTCTAAGCCAATCTCTTGCAGTATCTCTGGAATCTCTTCTTGTCTCCTGCAATATCTCTTTCCTAGTACTTAATGTAGTACTTGAAGCTAGTACTTGCAGCTAATGAATTAGGCCAGCTAATGAGTCTGTCTCTATATATACACACACTCCTTCCCAAACTCCTCCCCCAGCAACAAATGTAACACCTTAGTGAGCTAGGCTCATTAGCAAACGCACAATAGCAAACAGCTGACCGAATTCCTTTACCTCTTCTCAAGCAATGATCAGCAAAAACAACACAGATGAGCCAGTTGGAGACTCTAAGCCAATCTCTTGCAGTATCTCTGGAATCTCTTCTTGTCTCCTGCAATATCTCTTTCCTAGTACTTAATGTAGTACTTGAAGCTAGTACTTGCAGCTAATGAATTAGGCCAGCTAATGAGTCTGTCTCTATATATACACACACTCCTTCCCAAACTCCTCCCCCAGCAACAAATGTAACACCTTAGTGAGCTAGGCTCATTAGCAAACGCACAATAGCAAACAGCTGACCGAATTCCTTTACCTCTTCTCAAGCAATGATCAGCAAAAACAACACAGATGAGCCAGTTGGAGACTCTAAGCCAATCTCTTGCAGTATCTCTGGAATCTCTTCTTGTCTCCTGCAATATCTCTTTCCTAGTACTTAATGTAGTACTTGAAGCTAGTACTTGCAGCTAATGAATTAGGCCAGCTAATGAGTCTGTCTCTATATATACACACACTCCTTCCCAAACTCCTCCCCCAGCAACAAATGTAACACCTTAGTGAGCTAGGCTCATTAGCAAACGCACAATAGCAAACAGCTGACCGAATTCCTTTACCTCTTCTCAAGCAATGATCAGCAAAAACAACACAGATGAGCCAGTTGGAGACTCTAAGCCAATCTCTTGCAGTATCTCTGGAATCTCTTCTTGTCTCCTGCAATATCTCTTTCCTAGTACTTAATGTAGTACTTGAAGCTAGTACTTGCAGCTAATGAATTAGGCCAGCTAATGAGTCTGTCTCTATATATACACACACTCCTTCCCAAACTCCTCCCCCAGCAACAAATGTAACACCTTAGTGAGCTAGGCTCATTAGCAAACGCACAATAGCAAACAGCTGACCGAATTCCTTTACCTCTTCTCAAGCAATGATCAGCAAAAACAACACAGATGAGCCAGTTGGAGACTCTAAGCCAATCTCTTGCAGTATCTCTGGAATCTCTTCTTGTCTCCTGCAATATCTCTTTCCTAGTACTTAATGTAGTACTTGAAGCTAGTACTTGCAGCTAATGAATTAGGCCAGCTAATGAGTCTGTCTCTATATATACACACACTCCTTCCCAAACTCCTCCCCCAGCAACAAATGTAACACCTTAGTGAGCTAGGCTCATTAGCAAACGCACAATAGCAAACAGCTGACCGAATTCCTTTACCTCTTCTCAAGCAATGATCAGCAAAAACAACACAGGTGAGCCAGTTGGAGACTCTAAGCCAATCTCTTGCAGTATCTCTGGAATCTCTTCTTGTCTCCTGCAATATCTCTTTCCTAGTACTTAATGTAGTACTTGAAGCTAGTACTTGCAGCTAATGAATTAGGCCAGCTAATGAGTCTGTCTCTATATATACACACACTCCTTCCCAAACTCCTCCCCCAGCAACAAATGTAACACCTTAGTGAGCTAGGCTCATTAGCAAACGCACAATAGCAAACAGCTGACCGAATTCCTTTACCTCTTCTCAAGCAATGATCAGCAAAAACAACACAGATGAGCCAGTTGGAGACTCTAAGCCAATCTCTTGCAGTATCTCTGGAATCTCTTCTTGTCTCCTGCAATATCTCTTTCCTAGTACTTAATGTAGTACTTGAAGCTAGTACTTGCAGCTAATGAATTAGGCCAGCTAATGAGTCTGTCTCTATATATACACACACTCCTTCCCAAACTCCTCCCCCAGCAACAAATGTAACACCTTAGTGAGCTAGGCTCATTAGCAAACGCACAATAGCAAACAGCTGACCGAATTCCTTTACCTCTTCTCAAGCAATGATCAGCAAAAACAACACAGATGAGCCAGTTGGAGACTCTAAGCCAATCTCTTGCAGTATCTCTGGAATCTCTTCTTGTCTCCTGCAATATCTCTTTCCTAGTACTTAATGTAGTACTTGAAGCTAGTACTTGCAGCCGAGAACCGAGAAGGATCAACACACCGGCCATTTTTTACAGATTTTGATTTCAAACTACTTACCACACATGGAATAGATATATCACCCGTAGGGGATATAGGACATAAGTGCTGGAACACAATCAAATTCAACTAGTCCTAGAGAGTTGGCACTAAGTTTGGTGCCAATGTGAATAACCGGGTGATTATGCTGCACAAATAGGTATTGTCAAAGTGTGGGTAAATACCGTAATGAATCGGGATATGTGATCAGTGACTGAGAGTGAGCGGACGGTGTATAATCACTGGGAATGGAGCGGTAAGTAAGAGGTAAATGCTGGTATGCCCACTATCCTTGGTACCTTGTTTAAAGTTCCTTGTGTCGATGTTCTACTGTGTTGATCCTTCTCGGTTCATCTTGTTCTTTCTGTAGGGATGCTGGTATCCTTCCAAGTTGCGGCGTTCTTCTTGCTCTCCTGTCAGCAGCAGCGCGGCTCCGGCCGGAAGCACGCGCGTCGCGAGGGATCTTGGCCCATTACCCGGGAAACCGCTAGCGGTGACGTCACCTGATGCGAGTATGGTAGCCTCCGTAGTACAAAAGACTGTAACCTACCCGTTTCGCAGCCAAACGGGGCCCTTATGTGTACTTACCACACATAAGGGCCCCTAGAATGCCAAGGCAGTATAACTACCCCACAAGTGACCCCATTTTTGAAAAAAGACACCCCAAGGTATTTCGTGATGGGCATAGTGAGTTCATGGAAGTTTTTATTTTTTGTCACAATTTAGTGGAATATGAGACTTTGTAAGAAAAAAAAAAAATCATTTTCTGCTAACTTGTGACAAAAAATAAAAAGTTCTATGAACTCACTATGCCCATCAGCGAATACCTTAGGGTGTCTACTTTCCGAAATGGGGTCATTTGTGGGGGTTTTCTACTGTCTAGGCATTGTAGAACCTCAGGAAACATGACAGGTGCTCAGAAAGTCAGAGCTGCTTCAAAAAGCGGAAATTCACATTTTTGTACCATAGTTTGTAAACGCTATAGCTTTTACCCAAACCATTTTTTTTTTATCAAAGACATGTAGAACAATAAATTTAGAGAAAAATGTATATATGGATTTAGTTTTTTTTGCAAAATGTTACAACTGAAAGTGAAAAATTTCATTTTTTTGCAAAAAAATCGGTAAATTTTGATTAATAACAAAAAAAGTAAAAATGTCAGCAGCAATGAAATACCACCAAATGAAAGCTCTATTAGTGAGAAGAAAAGGAGGTAAAATTCATTTGGGTGGTAAGTTGCATGACCGAGCAATAAACCGCTAAAGTTGTGGAGTGCCGATTTGTAAAAAAGGGCCTGGTCACTAGGGGGGTATAAACCTGTGGTCCTTAAGTGGTTAAAATAGAAAATATATAAAAATAGCAATAGGAATTGCAATAGATACTGAGCAGTCTTGACAGAACACCAGACTATAATCTTGATAGTACTAATATCCTATTACATGAAAATCCTTATGTGGATCGTCCACATGGATATCAGCGATCCCTTCTTGATATGGGGTAGAGTTTACTGCTTTAATGTGTGTTGTCCTCCACCTAGAGCAGTAACCCAGTACCATCCACAAAGGATTGTAACAATCAATTATACAATATGGCACATATAGATAATATAATAAACAAACGAATGAAAAAAATAAATAAATAAATAAATAAATAAAATGAAAATTTGTGGATTGGAAAACGCAGCAGAATAAGATTTAGATGTCTATTCTGGATTCCTCCAAATAATCACTTGGATAACCAGTCCCACTATATTGCACTATAGTAATTCTGCCAAAATGTCAGTAAGATGCAAGATACGGTAAATTAAAAATGGAAAAAATGGAATCCTCCTATAATGCAGTACATTGATCCCCCTCAGTGGAGTTCGACCAATACCACCTTAGTTCACTGGATTATCAGGGGTATATATATGTATACTGTCCCAACCTCTCCTTCGATCTCTCCGTAAATTACCGCAGTTGTATTGTTATTTTGTAAGTAATACCGTTCTTGTATAGTCATTCATCAGCAAATGCTGCCCCTTAAATCAATAGATCTATAGATCTGTATATTTGCCACAAGGGCTACGTTACCCTCGGATGGACTTGGTAGGATGATGTCGGCTTGTGTATATCCTGCGGTGCTTGCGGAGCGCATACTATCCGCAAGCATCGCAATGTTTCTGTCCATTACCCCTGATGAAGCCAGATTAGCTGGCGAAACATGTTGGGGGACAGTCTCATGTTTTAGGTCCTGAGATCTTTGTATAAAAAGTCCTGAGAGCTTTGTATAGCAAGTCTTCAACACATTTAGTGTCTGCATGTGGAATCTTCCATGGTGAAATAGATAGTACGATACTACATGTGTCTCTGAATACAGTAATATAGTGTGTGAATGAATGGGATGTGCACCTCAGGTTCACATGCTAGTTAGGACATTACTGCTGAAATACTGACAGGACATCAGAAAGTTTTAACTTAGTAGTGCTGACATTTATTTCACAAGGGAATCTTAGTAGACTTAATAAAAGTTATGTTTTATTATCTGGGATAAGAGAGGTCATTAGTCTTAACAGGCTTGAATTGTTTGTTTGTCTCAGACAATGGAGACACTAAAATATTTTTTTTTTGCTTCAAAAATGCTATTATTGTGTTAAAGTAAAATAAATAGATAAAAAGTATACATATTAGGTATTACCACATCCGTAACGACCTGCTCTATAAAAATATCACATGACCTCACCCCTCAGGTGAACACTGTAAAAATAAATAAATAAAAACTGTGCCACCTTGCCTCATAAAGTGTAATAATGAATGATCAAAAAATAATATGTACCCAAAAATGGTACCAATAAAAACGTCAATTCTTCCTGCAAAAAATGAGCAACTGCACAGAACGATTGGCAAAAAATTAAAAAAATATGGCGTTCAGAATATGGAGACACAAACATTTTTTTTTTCTTAAAAATGCTTTATTATGTAAAACTGAAACAAACAAACAAAGTAGACATATTTGATATCATAGCATCTGTAACAACCTGCTCTATAAAAACGGTGTGTGATCTAAGCTGTCAGATGAACGTTGTAAAATAGAAAAAAGAAAAACAATGCCAAAACAGCCATTTTTGGGTTACCTTGCCTCACAAAAAAAGTAATATAGAGAAATTAAAAATCATATGTACCCCAAATAAGTACCAATAAAACTGTCACCTTATCCGCTAGTTTCAAAAATGGGGTAACTTTTGGGAGTTTCTACTGCAAGGGTGCATCAGGGGGGCTTCAAATAGGATATTGGTGTCTAAAAACCAGTCCAGCAAAATATGCCTTCCAAAAACCATGCGGCAGTCCTTCCCTTCTGTGCCCTGCCGTGTGCCCTTACATCAGTTTTATGACCACATGTAGGGTGTTACTGTAAACCTCAGAATCAGGTTAATAAATGTTAAGTTTTATTTGGCAGTTAACACTCTGTGTTAAAGAAAAAAAAAATTTTTATGGAAAATATGCCAAAAAAATGAAATTTTTACATTTTATTTCCATTTTCCTTTCATTCTTGTGGAACACCTAAAGGGTTAACAAAGTTTGTAAAATCAGTTTTGAGTAACTTGAGGGGTGTACTTTCTACAATGGGGTCATTTATGGTGGGTTTCTATCATGTAAGCCTCACAAAGTGACTTCAGACCTGGGCTTCTAAAATTCTAAGCCTTCTAACGTCCCCAAAAAATAAAATGACATTTACAAAATGATGCAAACATAAAGTAGACAAATGGGGAATGTTAAGTAATAAATATTTTATGAGGTATCACTTTCTGTTTTAAAAGCAGAAAAATTGACATTTTGAAAATTGCGAATTTTTAAAATTTTTGGTAAATTTGGGATTTTTTCATAAATAAAGCTGAACTATATTGACTCAAATTTATGACTGTCATGAAGTACAATGTGTCACGAGAAAACAATCTCAGAATGGCCTGGATAAGTAAAAGTGTTCCAAAGTTATTACCACATAAAGTGACACATGTCAGGTTTGCAAAAAATGGGCTGGTCAGGAAGGTGAAAACTGGCCTGGGGTAGAAGGGGTTAAAATCCTGCAAAGATAATATCTATTTACTTTGTCAACTGTTATTATATGTGACATAAGGTTATACATGACTATTACATCTGGAAGATATGTCAGAATGTTTAAAATAATATCACTTCAGATGAGGACTGCATGAGGGCTCATATATCTATAGTGGTTCTGTTTGTGTTTTGTATCATTCTGAAACATGAACCAGGACAATAAGGTAGAGTTGACCTGTAATTAGAGTTGAGCGGACACCTGGATGTTCGGGTTCGACGGGTTCGGCCGAACTTCACAAAAAAGTTCGAGTTCGGGACCCGAACTTGACCCCGAACCCCATTAAAGTCAATGGGGACCCGAACTATTGAGCACTAAAATGGCTGTAAAAATGTCATGGAAAGGGCTAGAGGGCTGCAAATTGCATCAAAATGTGGTTAGGGAAATTACTTTAAAAATCATAAAATACGTAAAAATAACAATCTTGATCTAGAAGGACGAGGTCCATATGGAGTAGGAGATTGAGGAGGCGATGGAAGTGGAGGAGGAGGAGGTAGCCTACACTGCTTTTTGGTTTTTAAATTTCTTAATATTATTTTAAATTAGGGTACACCCCAAAACATTGGGAAATATAACCTGTGATAACCCCCTGCAGTCGTGCTAAACACACGTTCAGACAATACACTGGCTGCAGGGTAGGCCAGCACCTACAACGGATAAAGGGCAAGCTCAGGCCATGTGCCCAATTTGGAGACCCAGAAGTTGCAGGGGCTGACCCCTGTCAGTCCGTTCGTGTAGGCTTGTGCACACTTACTGCCCCACCATGTCGCACATTTCCGTGATGTTCACGATCCAATTTGATATCTGCTCTATCAACTTTCGATGTTCTTTTATGCGCCTACCATGGTGATCACGGGTGGCGGGGATTCAGGGTTCCACGCCGGAGAGGGAGCGTGAGATAGAGAGACCACATCCAATCAAATTTTTTTTCAAATTAAAAATTATAGAGCGGAATTATGGGACAAATTATTAAAGCATAAAAGTGGGACAACTTTTTAAAGTTTCAGCATTGAATGAAAGGATGTGGCGCGCATTAATTAATAACGAATTTTATAAAATGTAATTCCCTGTCAACTATGCAGAGCAGGGGTTTCTATCCGGCAAAATTTGAAAAATGTCACCTGACAATGTAATTGACGATTTTTTTATGTTCCTGTCACCTATGTAGAGGTGCCCCAGTGACATCCACCATCCATTTGGATATCATCTCTATCATCTTTCGATGTTCTTTTCTGAGCCTACCATGTTGATCACGGTTATCGGCGAATCAGGGTTCCACGCCGGAGAGGGAGCGTGAGAAAAAGAGACCAAATTTAAGGGAGATAAATTTATTTAAAAAAATTGGGATTGAGCGGAAATATGGGAAAAGTTATTGAGGCGCAAATGTGGGACAAATTACAGAAGCCCAAATGTGGGCCAAAAGAGTAAAGCGGAAATTTTGGGAAAAGTTATTGAGCTGCAAATGTGGGACAAATTACAGAAGCCCAAATGTGGGCCAAAAGAGTAAAGCGGAAATATGGTAAAAGTTATTGAGGCGCAAATGTGGGACAAATTACAGAAGCCCAAATGTGGGCCAAAAGAGCAAAGCCGAAATGTGGGACAAAGTATTGAAGCGCAAATGTTGGCCAAAAGAGTAAAGCGAAAATGTGGGACAAATTATTGAAGCGCAAATGTGGTACAACTTTGTTAAAGTTTAAGCATTGAATCAAAGGAGGTGGTGCGCATCAATTAAAGAAGAATTTCTGAAATTTTATTCCCTGTCACCTATGCAGAGCAGGGGTTTATTCACGTCTAAAATTGTATAATGTCAACCCAAGAATGTAACAGAAAAATTACAGAAATTTATTAACCTGTCTACTTGGTAGAGCAGGGGTCTATGACAGAAAACAATTGTTTATTGTCACCCGAAAATGTAAAAGAAAAATTATTGAAATTTATTAAGCTGTCAACTAGGTAGAGGAGGGGTATATTACACCCAAAAATTTGTGAATTTCACCCAAAAATGTAACAGACAATATTTCATTTTTTTTTTTTACCAGTCTACTAGGTATAGCAGTGGTACATCACACCCAGAAATTTGTGAATTTCACCAGAAAATGTAACTGACAATTATTATTATTTTTTTTTACCAGTCTACTAGGTATAGCAGTGGTACTTCACACCCAAAAATTTGTGAATTTCAACCGAAAATGTAACTGACAATTTTTTTTATTTCTTTTTTACCAGTCTAATAGGTATAGCAGTGGTACATCACACCCAAAAATTGGTGAATTTCACCAGAAAATTTAACTGACAAAGTGGTGAAATGACATAAAATAAAATACGTACAAATAAAAATAAAAATAAATTTGATTTATGAGGTGGAGTTTCATATGGAGTAGGAGTTTGAGGAGGCGGTGGACGTAGCAGTGTAGGTGGAAGCGGCGGTGGATGAGGACGAGGTAGCCAACCAGGGGCGTAGCTAGAAATGACTAGGCCCCATAGCAAAAAAAAATGTATGCGCCCCCACCCCGGATCTCCCACCCCCACATACCTCTCGGACCTCGCCAACGCATTTGTGCCAGTGTAGGAAATGTATGAATCTAAATGTCTGTGTGTTAAAGAAGATTGTTAAATTGTACAGGGGTCTGTAACACAAGAAGGTGAAAGAACATATCGAGGGTGGTGTATGTGTATTAGACAGAAGGTAGGGATATGTATCTTGTGTAGTTTGGGTATTAGGGAGAGTAAGGGGTATATATCTAGTGCTGATACACGTGTAGGTGAAGAGCCGCTCTGACATAATTCGTCTCTTTCATATTATATATATAATTTACTTACAGTTCTGAAGACTCAGGGGTGCTGACTGGCTTGGCCTCAGGGGTTCTGACAGGCTTAGCCTCAGGGGTGCTGGCAGGCTTGGCCTCAGGGGTGCTGACAGGCTTGACCTCAGGGGTGCTGGCTTGCTTGGCCTCAGGGGTTCTGACAGGCTTGGCCTCAGGGGTGCTGACAGGCTTGGCCTCAGGGGTGCTGGCTTGCTTGGCCTCAGGGGTGCTGACAGGCTTGGCCTCAGGGGTGCTGGCTGGCTTGGCCTCAGGGGTGCTGGCTGGTTTGGCCTCAGGGGTGCTGGCTGGCTTGGCCTCAGGGGTGCTGCCTGGCTTGGCCTCAGGGGTGCTGGCTGGCTTGGCCTCAGGGGTGCTGGCTCGCTGGGCCGGGCAGAAGGAGTGTGGGAGACTGTGAGGCCTTTTTTCTCCAAGCTGCACCGGAAAAAAAAAAAATTTCATTACACCTCAGGTCAGAGCACCAATCAGACCCCCAATGTTAATCATACCTCAGCTAACAGCCACAATAAGATCCCCAATGTTAATAAGACCCCCATAAGACCTCAGATCACACCTCAGCTCAGACCCCAATATGAATTACCCCCAATCAGACCTCAGATAAGAGCCCCATGCCTCATGGCAGCCCCCAGTAGCCTTATAGCAGCCCCCAGTAGCCTCATAGCAGCCCCCAGTGCCTCTCACCAGCCCCCAGTGCCTCTCACCAGCCCGCAGTGCCTCTCACCATTAGGCCCCTAGTCCCTCTCACCAGCCCCCAGTGCCTCTCCATCAGCCCCCAGTGCCTCTCCATCAGCCCCCAGTGCCTCTCACCAGCCCCAGTACCTCTCCATCTGCCCCTTAGTGCCTCTCACCAGCCCCAGTGCCTCTCCATCAGCCCCCATTGCCTCTCACCAGCCCCCAGTGCCTCTCACCAGCCCCCAGTGCCTCTCTATCAGCCCCCAGTGCCTTTCATCAGCCCCCAGTGCCTTTCCATCAACCCCCAGTGCCTCTACATCAGCCCCAGTGCCTCTACATCAGCCCCAGTGCCTCTTCATCAGCCCCCAGTGCCTCTCACCAGCCCCCAGTGCCTCTCACCAGCCCTCAGTGCCTATCCATAGGCCCCCAGTGCCTCTCACCAGCCCCTAGTGCCTTTCCATCAGGCCCCCAGTGCCTCTCACCAGCCCCATGCCTCTCCATCAGCCCCCAGTGACACTCCATCAGCCCCCAGTGCCTCTCACCAGCCCCCAGTGCCTATCCATCGGCCCCCAGTGCCTCTCACCGGCCCCCAGTGCCTCTCCATCAGCCCCCAGTGCCTCTCACCAGCCCCCAGTGCCTCTCCATCAGCCCCCAGTGCCTCTCACCTCCCCCAGTGCCTCTCACCAGCCCCCAGTACCCTCTCCATTAGGCCCCTAGTGCCTCTCACCAGCCCCTAATACCCTCTCCATCAGCCCCCAGTGCGCACTCCCCGGTATTTAAATCATTGGTGGGCAGTGCGCCCCTCCCCGGTTATTATTGGTGGGTAGTGTGCCCTCCCCCCGTGCTTCCCAGTATTAAAAATCATTGGTGGGCAGTGTACCCTTTCCCCCTCCCCGGTAATCATTGGTGGGCAGTGTGCCCTCCCCCCGCCCTTCCCAGTATTAAAAATCATTGGTGGGCAGTGGGCAGTGCGCCCCCCCTCCCCGGTAATCATTGGTGGGCAGTGTGCCCTCCCCCCACCCTTCCCAGTATTAAAAATCATTGGTGGGCAGTGGGCAGTTCACCCCCGGCCCCCCCCCTTCATTGGTGGCAGCGGCAGTTCCGATCGGAGTCCCAGCAGTGTAATGCTGGGGCTCCGATTGGTTACCATGGCAGCCAGGACGCTACTGAAGTCCTGGCTGCCATGGCCAGTTACTCTGCAGAATACTTACATGCGCTGTGGCCGCCGGGTGCTCCTTCTTCTTGTAACTCGCAGGTCTATGCGGCGCATTGCTTATGCTTATAGCAATGCGCCGCATAGACCTGTGACGAGTTACAAGAAGGAGGAGCGCCCGGCGGCCACAGCGCATGTTAGTATTCTGCAGAGTAACTTGCCATGGCAGCCAGGACTTCAGTAGCGTCCTGGCTGCCATGGTAACCGATCGGAGCCCCAGCATTATACTTCTGGGACTCCGATCGAAACTGCAGCTGCCACCAATGAAGGGGGAAGCCCGAGGCCCGGGGTCCTTATCGCACCGCCACTCAAATTATTATTTTTTCTAATCCTCAGCTGGCAGCCCAGGCCCCCCAGTGGCGTAGGGCCCCATAGCCATTGCTATGGCTGCTATGGCGATCCCTACGCCACTGTAGCCAACACTGTTTTTTGGTTTTCATTTTATTTTTTTTCAATTAGGGTACACTCCAAAAGAGTGTGAAATATCCAAAATACAAGAATGAGCAATTGTGCTACAGTATAACAATGGCTGGTTAAGGCAGGTATACATGTCTATTCTGCACAAGGTACGGACAAGTCCTGTAGGATCCATGCCTGGTTCATTTTAATGAACGTGAGCTTGTCCACATTGGCTGTGGACAGGCGGCTGCGCTTGTCTGTGATGACGCCCCCTGCTGTGCTAAACACACGTTCAGATAAAACACTGGCTGCAGGGAAGGCCAGCACCTCCAAGGCGTAAAGGGCAAGCTCAGGCCATGTGCCCAATTTGGAGACCCAGAAGTTGAAGGGGGCAGACCCGTCATTCAGTACGTGTAGGCATGTGCACACATACTGCTCCACCATGTTGGTGAAATGCTGCCTCCTGCTAAGACGTTCCATATCAGCTGGTGGTGCTGGTTGTTGTGGCGTGCTGACAAAGCTTTTCCACATTTCGGCCATGGTAACACTGCCTTCTGAGGTGCTGGCGGTGCCCCAGCTGCATTGGCAACCTCTTCCTCGTCCCCTGCCTTTGCCTTGTGCTTCCACTGTGCCCCAGGTGGGAATGCCACCAGCAGCACATCTACCAGTGTGCGCTTGTACTCGCGCATATTACGATCACGCTCCAGTGAGGTAATTAAGGACAGTACGTTGTCCTTTTAACGGGGATCCAGCAGCGTGGCCACCCAGCAATCAGCACAAGTTAGAATGTGGGCAACTCGGCGGTTGTTGCGGAGACACTGCAGCATGTAATCGCTCATGTGTGCCAGGCTGCCCAGAGGCAACAAAAAGCTGTCCTCTGTGGGAGATGTATGCGTCTGTGTCCTCTGTATCCCCCCAGCCACGCACCAGTGATGGCCATGAGCTGTTCTGGGTACCACCCTGCTGTGAACATGGTTCCTCCTTCTCCATCTCCTCATCCTCCACCTCGTCATCCTCCAGAACTGTGCCCTGGCTGGACAATTGTGTACCTGGCGTTTGTGGGTGCAGGAACCCACCCTCGGAGCCACTTGTATATGACTGGCCGGAAACCCTACGAAATGATCCCTCTTCCTCCTCCTCCTGTGCCGCATCCTCTTCCATCATCGCCAGCAGCGTTTTTTCAAGGAGGCATAGAAGTGGGATAGTTACGCTGAGAACGGTGTTATCGGCACTGGCCATGTTGGTGGAGTACTCGAAACAGCGCAACAAGGAAAACAGGTCTCGCATGGAGGCCCAGTCATTGGTGGTGAAGTGGTGCTGTTCCGCAGAGCAACTCACCCGTGCGTGCTACAGCTGAAACTCCACTATCACCTGCTGCTGCTCGCACAGTCTGGCCAGCATGTGCAAGGTGGAGTTCCACCTTGTGGGCACGTCACATATGAGGCGGTAAGCGGGAAGGCCGAAGTTACGCTGCAGCGATGACAGGCGAGCAGCAGGGTGAGAACGCCGAAAGCACGCACAGACGGCCCGCACTTTATGCAGCAGCTGTGACATATCGGGGTAATTTTTAAGGAATCTCTGCACCACCAAATGGGATGGGATGTGTGTCAAACCGGCAAGTCCCAGAGCTGCAACGAGATTTTGCCTATTATCGCACACCACCAGGCCGGACTTGAGGCTGATTGGCACAAACCACTCATCGGTCTGTTGTTCAAGGCCCATCCACAGCTCCAGCGCGGTGTGGGGTTTGTCCCCCAAACAGATTTGTTTTAAAACTGCCTGCTGTCGTTTACCCCTGGCTATGCTAAAGTTGGTGGTCAAGGTGTTAAGCTGACCGGATGAGGAGCTGGTAGAGGATGAGGAAGCAGAGTAGGAGGAGGAAGCAACAGGCAAACTGAAGCGCCTTGCAATCCTCGGTGGTGGAAAGACATGCGCCAAACTGCTATCCGCCTCAGGCCCAGCCGCCACTGCATTTACCCAGTGTGCTGGTAAGGAGATATAATGGCCCTGACTGTGCTTACTGGTCCACGTATCCGTAGTGAGGTGCACCTTGCCACAGATGGCGTTGCGCAGTGCACACCTGATTTTGTCCCCTACTTGGTTGTGCAGGGAAGGGATGGCTCACCTGGAAAAGTAGTGGCGGCTGGGCACGACGTACTGTGGGACAGCCACCGCCATAAGGCCTTTAAAACTATCCATCTCCACCAAAAGTAATGACAGCATTTCAAAGGCCAGTAATTTAGAAATGCTGGCATTCAGGGCTAGGGATCGCAGGTGGGGAGGGGGGTACTTCCTCTTCCTCTCCAGTGTTTGGGAGATGGAGAGCTGAACGTTTCCGTTGGACATTGTGGAGAAGCTTGGTGACCCAGGTGGTGGTGTTGCTGGAAGATCCTCTGTTTGCAGGGTGGCAGGTGACACTGTCACTCCAGAGGTGTATAAAGAGGCCGAGACTGCAGCAGAAGAGGAAGCAGGGGGAGCCAGAGACCTTTCTTGGTTTTTGAGGTGTCTACTCCACTGCAGCTCGTGCTTAGCACTTAAATGCCTGGTCATGCAGGTTGTGCTCAGGTTGAGAACGTTTATGCCTCGCTTCAGGCTCTGATTGCACAGCATGCAAACCACTCGTGTCTTGTCGTCACACATTGTCTAAAGAACTGCCACGCCAGGGAACTCCTTGGAGCTGGCTTTTGTGTGCTTGGTCCCTTGCTTCAGTGGGCAGCAGCAGGCGTACTGTCTGGAGGGCGTCCGCTCCGCTTTTGAACCCTGTTCCCTCTTCTGCTGTGCTGGTGGCTCTGTGCGACCACCGCCTCTTCCTCCGAACTACATAGGTCACTCCCATGACATTGATTCCATGTGGGGTCAAGGACATCATCGTCCTCCACATCATCTTCCACCCAGTCTTCACCCCTGCCCTCCTTATCGGTCTGCACACTTTGGAAAGCCCAGCAGTTGGCATCTGTGTTTCGTCATCATCCGAGACGTGCTGCGATGGTCCTCCCATGTACTCATCTTGAAAGCTAAGTGGTTGGGCATCGGTGCACTCAATCTCTTCCCCTTCTGGGGCAGGGATAGGTGGATGGCCCTCGGAAACCCTGCTAACAGAGTCATCAAAAAGCAGAAGAGACTGCTGCATGACTTGGGGCTCAGACTGCTTGGCTGAATTGCAACGGGGTGAGGTGACAGACTGATGTGCATCGGCTGCAGGTGCCAACTCTGATCTTTCAGCAGGAGACTGGGTAGGAGACAATGTGAATAAATTAGGCCGAATTAGGCCCGACCAAATACCGCTGCAGGTTCTGTCGCCTACTCGCACATGAACAAGTGGTTTCACTTGTGCGTGTAGCTGGCACAGATCGACCATGTCCTCTCCCTGCAACAGGAGCTCCACCAGCAGCACCACGACCTGGGCCATGTCCCTTATTTGACGCTCTCCTCATATTTTTCGAATTTAGGCTCTTGCCCTAAATGGGTGTTTAATTAATAGTAGAATAGAACGACAGTATGTACAGGGTGTATCTCACATGCCCTGAACCAGACTAGGCCTCAATTAAATTTGTTTGTCCACAATGGCTGAATTTCAAATACGGCCGCTCCGCTTTTGCACCCTGCTCCATCTTCTGCTGTGCTGGTTGATCTTAGCGACCACAGCCTCTTCCTCCGAACTACATAGGTCACTCGCATGACCTTGATTCCATGTGGGGTCGAGGACCTCATCGTCCTCCACATCATCTTCCACCCAGTCTTCACCCCTGCCCTCCTTGTCTGTCTGCACACTTTGGAAAGCCCCAGCAGTTGGCACCTTTGTTTCGTCTTCATCCGAGACATGCTGCGATGGTCCTTCCATGTACTCATCTTGAAAGATAAGTGGTTGGGCACCGCTGCACTCAATCTCTTCCACTTCTGGGGCAGGGCTAGGTGGATGGTATATTTAAAGGGTGTATCTCACACGCGCTGACAAACACTAGGCCGCAATTAAAGATTTGTGCACAAAATTACTGTATTTCAAATACCTGAATAGAAGCCCTGTATTTAAAGGGTGTATCTCACATGCCCTGACCAACACTAGGCCACAATTAAAGATTTCTGCCCAAAATGGCTGTATTTCAAATACCTGAATATAACCCCTGTATATACAGGGTGTATCTTACACGCCCTGACCCACACTAGGCCGCAATTAAAGATTTGTGCACAAAATGGCTGTATTTCAAATACCTGAATAGAAGCCCTGTAATTAAAGGGTGTATCTCACATGTATGTTTAATAACTGAATATGACAGCAGTATATAACCCTGGAATTTCAAACGTCTTGATGCTGCAAGGCCTGAAAAGTTGTGTATTTTGCACAAAAAAAGGTGTTTTATTAATAAAAGAATAAAACCCCTGTATATAAAGGGTGTTTCTCACACGCCCTGACCCACACTAGGCCGCAATTAAAGATTCATGCCCAAAATGGCTGTATTTCAAATATCTGAATATAACCCAAATATATAAAGGGTGTGTCTCACAATGACTTTGCAGTAAAGGCTGCCAAATATTTTTTTTTGCCCAAACGGGTGTTTGTTTAACCACCTCAGCTCCCCTAGCTTAAACACCCTTAATGACCAGGCCCCTTTTTACACTTCTGCACTACACTACTTTCACCATTTATTGCTCGGTCATGCAACTTACCACCCAAATGAATTTTACCTCCTTTTCTTCTCACTAATAGAGCTTTCATTTGGTGATATTTCATTGCTGCTGACATTTTTACTTTTTTTGTTATTAATCAAAATTTAACAATTTTTTTGCAAAAAAATGACATTTTTCACTTTCAGTTGTAAAATTTTGCAAAAAAAAAAAGACATCCATAAGTAAAATTTTTCTCTAAATTTATTGTTCTACATGTCTTTGACAAAAAAAAAAATGTTTGGGTAAAAAGAAAAATGGTTTGGGTAAAAGTTATAGCGTTACAAACTATGGTACAAAAATTTGAATTTCCGCTTTTTGAAGCAGCTCTGACTTTCTGAGCACCTGTCATGTTTCCTGAGGTTCTACAATGACCAGACAGTACAAACACCCCACAAATGACCCCATTTCGGAAAGTAGACACCCTAAGGTATTCGCTGATGGGCATAGTGAGTTCATAGAACTTTTTATTTTTTGTCACCAGTTAGCAGAAAATGATGATTTTCTTTTTATTTTATTTTTTTCTTACAAAGTCTCATATTCCACT
This sequence comes from Bufo bufo, assembly GCF_905171765.1. NCBI lineage: Eukaryota > Metazoa > Chordata > Amphibia > Anura > Bufonidae > Bufo > Bufo bufo. The sequence goes on from NC_053395.1 coordinate 90,659,009, forward strand.
AACTTGTGACAAAAAATAAAAACTTCCATGAACTCACTATGCCCATCACAAAATACCTTGGGGTGTCTTCTTTCCAAAATGGGGTCACTTGTGGGGTAGTTATACTGCCCTGGCATTTTAGGGGCCCAAATGCGTGCGAAGTAGTTTGAAATCAAAATCTGTAAAAAATGGCCGGTGAAATCCGAAAGGTGCTCTTTGGAATGTGGGCCCCTTTGCCCACCTAGGCTGCAAAAAAGTGTCACACATTTGGTATTGCCGTACTCAGGAGAAGTTGGGCAATGTGTTTTGTGGTGTCATTTTATGTATACCCATGCTGGGTGAGAGAAATATCTTGGCAAAAGACAACTTTTCCCATTTTCTTATACAAAGTTGGCATTTGACCAAGATATTTATGTCACCCAGCATGGTTATATGTAAAATGACACCCCAAAACACATTGCACAACTTCTCCTGAGTATGGCAATACCACATGTGTGACACTTTTTTGCAGCCTAGGTGGGCAAAGGGGCCCACATTCCAAAGAACACCTTTAGGATTTCACAGGTCATTTTTTACACATTTTGATTTCAAACTACTTACCACACATTAGGGCCTCTAGAATGCCAGGGCAGTATAACTACCCCACAAGTGACCACATTTTGGAAAGAAGACACCCCAAGGTATTCCGTGAGGGGCATGGCGAGTTCCTAGAATTTTTATTTTTTGTCACAAGTTAGCGGAAATTGATGATTTTTTATTTTTCTTACAAAGTCTCATATTCCACTAACTTGTGACAAAAAATAAAAACTTCCATGAACTCACTATGCCCATCACGAAATACCTTGGGGTGTCTTCTTTCCAAAATGGGGTCACTTGTGGGGTAGTTATACTGCCCTGGCATTCTAGGGGCCCTAATGTGTGGTAAGTAGTTTGAAATCAAAATGTGTAAAAAATGACCCTGTGAAATCCTAAAGGTGCTCTTTGGAATGTGGGCCCCTTTGCCCACCTAGGCTGCAAAAAAGTGTCACACATGTGGTATTGCCGTACTCAGGAGAAGTTGGGCAATGTGTTTTGGGGTGTCATTTTACATATACCCATGCTGGGTGAGATAAATATCTTGGTCAAATGCCAACTTTGTATAAAAAAAGGGAAAAGTTGTCTTTTGCCAAGATATTTCTCTCACCCAGCATGGGTATATGTAAAATGACACCACAAAACACATTGCTCAAATTCTCCTGAGTACGGCAATACCAGATGTGTGACACTTTTTTGCAGCCTATGTGGGCAAAGGGGCCCACATTCCAAAGAGCACCTTTCGGATTTCACCGGCCATTTTTTACAGATTTTGATTTCAAACTACTTTGCACGCATTTGGGCCCCTAAAATGCCAGGGAAGTATAACTACCCCACAAGTGACCCCATTTTGGAAAGAAGACATCCCAAGGTATTTCGTGATGGGCATAGTGAGTTCATGGAAGTTTTTATTTTTTTGTCACAAGTTAGTGGAATATGAGACTTTGTAAGAAAAAAAAAAAAAAAAATCATAATTTTCCGCTAACTTGTGACAAAAAATATTCTAGGAACTCGCCATGCCCCTCACGGAATATCTTTGGGTGTCTTCTTTCCAAAATGGGGTCACTTGTGGGGTAGTTATACTGCCCTGGCATTCTAGGGGCCCTAATGTGTGGTAAGTAGTTTGAAATCAAAATGTGTAAAAAATGACCTGTGAAATCCTAAAGGTGCTCTTTGGAATGTGGGCCCCTTTGCCCACCTAGGCTGCAAAAAAGTGTCACACATGTGGTATTGCCGTACTCAGGAGAAGTTGGGCAATGTGTTTTGGGGTGTCATTTTACATATACCCATGCTGGGTGAGATAAATATCTCGGCAAAAGACAACTTTTCCCATTTTTTTATACAAAGTTGGCATTTGACCGAGAAATTTCTCTCACCCAGCATGGGTATATGTAAAATGACACCCCAAAACACATTCCCCAACTTCTCCTGAGTACGGTGTCTACTTTCCGAAATGGGGTCACATGTGGGGTATTTATACTGCCCTGGCATTTTAGGGACCCTAAAGCGTGAGAAGAAGTCTGGAATATAAATGTCTAAAAAAATTTACGCATTTGGATTCCGTGAGGGGTATGGTGAGTTCATGTGAGATTTTATTTTTTGACACAAGTTAGTGGAATATGAGACTTTGTAAGAAAAAAAAAACAAAAAAAAACTATTTCCGCTAACTTGGGCCAAAAAAATGTCTGAATGGAGCCTGACAGGGGGGTGATCAATGACAGGGGGGTGATCAATGACAGGGGGGTGATCAGGGAGTGTATATGGGGTTATCACCCCCCTGTCATTGATCACCCCCTGTAAGGTTCCATTCAGACGTCCATATGTGTTTTGCGGATCTGCGTTGTCCGTGTTTTGCGGATCCACGGATCCGCAAAACACATACGGACGTCTGAATGGAGCCTTACTGGGGGGTGATCAATGACAGGGGGGTGATCAGGGAGTCTATATGGGGTGATCACCCCCCTGTCATTGATCACCCCCCTGTAAGGCTCCATTCATATGTCCGTATGTGTTTTGCGGATCCGATCCATGTATCCGTGGATCCGTAAAAAACATACGGACGTCTGAATGGAGCCTTACAGGGGGGTGATCAATGACAGGGGGGTGATCAATGACAGGGGGGGTGATCAGGGAGTCTATATGGGGTGATCACCCCCGTCATTGATCACCCCCCTGTAAGGCTCCATTCAGACGTCCGTATGTGTTTTGCGTATCCGATCCATGTATCAGTGGATCCGTAAAAAACATACGGACGTCTGAATGGAGCCTTACAATTGAATGATCAATGACAGGGGGTGATCAGGGAGTCTATATGGGGTGATCAGGAGTTAATAAGGGGTTAATAAGTGACCGGGGGGGGGGTGTAGTGTAGTGGTGTTTGGTGCTACTTATTACTGAGCTGCCTGTGTCCTCTGGTGGTCGATCCAAGCAAAAGGGACCACCAGAGGACCAGGTAGCAGGTATTTTAGACGCTTTTATCAAAACAGCGTGTAATATACCTGTTAAGGGTTAAAAAAATCGCATCTCCAGCCTGCCAGTGAACGATCGCCGCTGGCAGGCTGGAGATCCACTCTCTTACCTTCCGATCCTGTGAACGCGTGCGCCTGTGTGCGCGCATTCACAGGAAATCTCGCGTCTCGCGAGATGACGCACGGATGCGTCCAGGAGGATTGAATCGACCGCCTCCAGGACGCATCCGTGCGTTAGGCGGTCGGGAGGTGGTTAAAGGGAGTCTGTCATCAGCATTTCACTTTTTTAACCCTTCTCATAGCTCCCTAGCATGCTTACATTTAATAAAAACGTTACCTCTGTCATCAATCCTGGACTTATAGAACCATCAAAAACGATCTTTATAACTTATGCAAATGAGGGCTCGCAAGTGCCCAGGGGCGGCGTTACACTCGTAGGTGCCCTGCTTGCTCAGCCTATTCCGCTGAGATCCCGCGCCTGCGCACTCGGGCCGGCGCATGCGCACTGCGATGCCCATTCCTTGTACGGCATCACAGTAATTGATGCGCATGTGCCGGCTAACGGCGCGAAGCCGGCACATGTGCATTAATTACTGTGATGCCATACAAGGAATGGGCATCGCAGTGTGTATGCGCCGGCCGACGGACTGAGTGCGCAGGCGCGGGATCTCGGCGGAATAACAAGTTAGTAGAAAGGCGGTCAGAGGGAAAGGATGGGCGGAGGGTAGGAAGGGGCGTGGGGACGCAATGAAAAGGCTGAGCAAGCAGGGCACCTACGAGTGTAACACCGCCCCTGGGCACTTGCGAGCCCTCATTTGCATAAGTTATAAAGATCGTTTTTGATGGTTCTATAAGTCCAGGATTGATGACAGAGGTAACGTTTTTATTAAATGTAAGCATGCTAGGGAGCTATGGGAAGGGTTAAAAAAGTGAAATGCTGATGACAGACTCCCTTTAATAACTGAATATGACAGCAGTATATAACCCTGGAATTTCAAACGTCTTGATGCTGCAAGGTCGCAACAATTGTGTATTTTGGCCAAAATAGGGTGTTTATTAATAGAAGAATATAACCCCTGTATATAAAGGGTGTATATCACACGCCCTGACCCACACTAGGCTGCAATTAAAGATTTGTGCCAAAAATGGGTATTTGATTAATAACTGAATATGACATCAGTATATAACCCTGTGTATTTTGGCAAAAAAGTGTGTTTTTAAAAACCCAGAGAATTATGGTTGTATTTCTAGCTCAAATTGCACACAGACTAATCCTGAAAATGCACCAGATGTTGTATATTGCCAAAAAAGAGTGATTTTTTACAACCAGATTATTAGTGCTGTTTTTCAAGCTTGGATTTCAATGTCACAAAAGCTCAGATGCAGTGCTGGTGCACTGAGCTAACATAAAATGGCCGCCGCCGCCCACCTAACTGACTTATAAAAGTTATTTATTTTCGGTCACTGGGCTCAGGGCAGGATAAATAAATTGTGCTCTGCACTTACACACAACAAAATGTATGTAGATCGCTGAGTTAGATTCACGTTTTGAGCAAAGATTCTCTCCTATTCTCTTCCTGAAATCACCAGCCGCATCCTCTCCCTACACTAGTAACAGCAGAGTGACGTGCAGCGCTACGTGACTCCAGCTTATATAGAGGCTGGGTCACATGCTACACTGGCAAATCACAGCCATGCCATTAGTAGGTATGGCTGTGATGGCTTCTAAGGGCACACAGGTAAACGCTTGTTGATTGGCTGCTCCTTTTGTTGATTGGCTGCAGCCTTTCAAAAAGCGCCAAGAAAGCACCGAACCCGAACTTTTACTGAAATGTTCAGGTTCAAGTCCAGGGTCCAAAAACCCTAAAGTTCGGGTTCGCTCAACCCTACCTGTAATCAGTGGTGTACCTCCAATAGAGGCAGACAATGAATCTGGGGCCTGTGGAGGAAGGGGACCCAGCCAGTGGTGTAACTACCGGGGAAGCAGGGGAAGTGACTGCTTCGGGGCCCAGCCTGACAGGGGGCCCGGCACCCGACAGCATGTCCTGTCTATCCCTGCAGAGCTGACAGGCTGAGCTACAAGACCCTTGTATTTAAATCTCATTTAACATGTCTTTTAGAAAAGTTTCTCCTGAGATTCAAACTCACGTCCTTTCACATCAGAGGCAAGGCATTTACCCACACAGCTATGACAGCTGTATTACCAGTTACTTAAAAAAATAAAATAAGACTTCTACTGTAGGTAACTTTGATACCTAGTGTACAGTCGTGGCCAAAAGTTTTGAGAATTAGATAAATATTGGAAATTGGAAAAGTTGCTGCTTAAGTTTTTATAATAGCAATTTGCATATACTCCAGAATGTTATGAAGAGTGATCAGAGGAATTGCATAGTCATTCTTTGCCATGAAAATTTACTTAATCCCAAAATCCTTTCCACTGCATTTCATTGCTGTCATTAAAGGACCTGCTGAGATCATTTCAGTAATCGTCTTGTTAACTCAGGTGAGAATGTTGACGAGCACAAGGCTGGAGATCATTATGTCAGGCTGATTGAGTTAAAATGGCAGACTTGACCTGTTAAAAGGAGGGTGATGCTTGAAATCATTGTTCTTCCATTGTTAACCATGGTGACCTGCAAAGAAACGCGTGCAGCCATCATTGCGTTGCATAAAAATGGCTTCACAAGCAAGGATATTGTGGCTACTAAGATTGCACCTCAATCAACAATTTATAGGATCATCAAGAACTTCAAGGAAAGAGGTTCAATTATTGTTAAGAAGGCTTCAGGGTGTCCAAGAAAGTCCAGCATGCGCCAGGATCGTCTCCTAAAGAGGATTCAGCTGCGGGATCGGAGTGCCACCAGTGCAGAGCTTGCTCAGGAATGGCAGCAGGCAGGTGTGAGCGCATCTGCACGCACAGTGAGGCGAAGATTTTGGAAGATGGCCTGGTGTCAAGAAGGGCAGCAAAGAAGCCACTTCTCTTTCCAAAAAAACCCCATCAGGGACAGATTGATCTTCTGCAGAAAGTATGGTGAATGGACTGCTGAGGACTGGGGCAAAGTCATATTCTCCGATGAAGCCTCTTTCCGATTGTTTGGGGCATTTGGAAAAAGGCTTGTCCGGAGAAGAAAAGGTGAGTGCTACCATCAGTCCTGTGTCATGCCAACAGTAAAGCATCCTGAGACCATTCATGTGTGGGGTTGCTTCTCATCCAAGGGAGTGGGCTCACTCACAATTTTGCCCAAAAACACAGCCATGAATAAAGAATGGTACCAAAACACCCTCCAACAGCAACTTCTTCCAACAATCCAACAACAGTTTGGTGAAGAACAATGCATTTTCCAGCACGATGGAGCACCGTGCCATAAGGCAAAAGTGATAACTAAGTGGCTCGGGGACCAAAACGTTGACATTTTGGGTCCATGGCCTGGAAACTCCCCAGATCTAAATCCCATTGAGAACTTGTGGTCAATCCTCAAGAGGCGGGTGAACAAACAAAAACCCACAAATTCTGACAAACTCCAAGAAGTGATTATGAAAGAATGGATTGCTATCAGTTAGGAATTGGCCCAGAAGTTGATTGAGAGCATGCCCAGTCGAATTGCAGAGGTCCTGCAAAGAAGAGCCAACACTGCAAATACTGACTCTTTGCATAAATGTCATGTAATTGTCGATAAAAGCCTTTGAAACGTATGAAGTGCGTGTAATTATATCCACTACATCACAGAAACAACTGAAACAAAGATCTAAAAGCAGTTTAGCAGCAAACTTTGTGAAAACTAATATTTGTGTCATTCTCAAAACTTTTGGCCACGACTGTACATACACATGACAGCTGACCCAGCACACTGTGTATGGATGTAGCAGAGCTGGGTGTGTTGGGGCAACTGTCATGTGTATGGTTGTACACTAGGTATCAAAGTTATCTACAGTAGAAGTCTTATATATATATATTTTTTTTTTTAAGTTACTAGCTGTACAGCTGTCATAGCTGTGTGGTTAGGTGCCCTGCCTCTGATACAGAAGGTCATAGGTTCGAATCCCATCTTAAACTTTTCTGAAAGACAGGCTAAATAGGAACACGAGCACCAAATCTTCAACACTAGAGCCTGCTGGGAACACAGGAAGAGGCCTGCATCGCATTGCTGACATGGAGGTGAGTAGAAAAGTTTTTTTGTTTTCTTTTAAATACCGGACTGTTACTTTACTGCCACGGGGGAGGGGGCTATTGGCGCCATGATACTGGCACATGGAGGAGAGAGGCACTTGATACTGGCACATTAGGGGGCAGGGGGAGAGGATGGCACTATGATATTGGCACATGGGGGGGGGGCAGGAAATGGACGAATCATGAGGGGCAGAAATGTAAAATTTGCCCAAATGTAGATTCGCTACCGGCCCTGGATAGGTGTATAGTGTGAATCCAGCACAGTAGTGTGTGTGGTGTATGTAGCAGAGCTGTATGCGACACAAGGATGTATAATGTGCACAGCAGAGCTGTGTATGTAAAATGTGTAACACAGTGATATATAATGTGCCTCTCAGAGCTGTGTGTGTAGCAGAGCTGTGTATGTAAAATGTGCAACACAGTGATATATAATGTGCCACTCAGAGCTGTGTGTGTAGCAGAGCTGTGTATGTAAAATGTGCAAAAACCCTGATGCTCTCAAAAAGAGCAAGCAATATAAAACATTGTAATTTGATACCTTTTACCCCTTAAAGACCGGGCCCATTTTCATTTTTACATTAGCCATAACCTTTTTATTTTTCCATTCACATAGTCATATGAGGGCTTTTTTTGTGTGGGACAAGATGCATTTTTTAAATGTCGCCACTTAATTTACCATGTCTTGTATCAGAAAGAAGGAAAAAAAATAATTCTTTGTGGGTTAAAAAAAACAAAACAAAAAACACACACAATTCCGCCAAGGTTTTTGAGGTTTTGACATCACGGCGTTCACTAAAAATGACGTCTTTATTCTGCGGCTCAATACGATATAAAACGTTTTTATTTGGTTTAATTACTTTAAAAAAATACTTTTCTATATTTCGGTCTATGAGAGGGCTTGTTTTTGTGTAACGATCAGTAGTTTTCTTGGGGGGGAGGGGGCCCCATACAAAAATTTGCTGTGGGGCCCAGTCACTTCTAGTTACGCCCCTGGACCCAGCCATGCATGAAAGGTCCACCCCCAAACTACACTTAACACAATACCTGCCTGGGGCTTGGGCACTGCCTTCTGGCTCTCCACTCACTGCTTCCCCTGTGCTTGGGTGGGCCCCTCTCCTTCTTACATAGCACATCAGTGGCAATATCAGTCCATCCCTACCTGCAGCTGACAAGCGCGCTGTCTATCTGCTGGAGCTAGCCTAGTGCTTAGCAGAGAAACTTTACTGAGCCATGCAGTGGGACTTCATTCCTGCTGGCTCTGCCTGTGACTTCATACGGGACCAGCATCGCCAGTCCAGAGTGACTCATTTTCCGGCTCAAGTGCTGTGAAGATCTGCTCGGCTGCTTTGCCACAGTGACAGCAAACTGTACACAGCACACAGAAGTTAGCAGTGCACTGTAGGGCACAAAATGGGGAACTACTGCGAGGGGGCACTAAGAGGGCATAACAACTAAGTGGGGCACTAAGGGGGACATAACTACTATGAGGCGAAACTAGGGGGGGATTTACTTCTAAGTGGGTGGGGGTTGTATTGTGACTGTTAGTGGCAGTCTTGACTAGCTGTGGGAGGACAGTTGGAGGGAAGTTACTGGGGGGAGGGGAGGTTCATCATTTAAAAGTTTTCATATAGTGCCCAGACTTTTCTAGTTATACCCCTGCCTGTAATATCATTGAGCAGAAATACTGTGCATAGAGCAGCACAGTATGATGAACTAGATGGATATGAGGCATGAGATAATTACATTTCTTTTAGCAAATGCTTTTAAAATAAATAGTATTCACACATTCTTGATATTATTATAAAAAAAAGACTAAAATACTCTAAATTGAAGTTTATTAGTTGATATCATTAAACAGACAGCTGCAATAGTTGCTTTTTTGGAATTAAAAAGAAAGCTTTGCAGATCCTGGTCTGATCATCTAATTACAAAAGCAGTGGCACATTAACACTATTGGCAAAAAATGATGTTACTTTACCTGTTTAATTTCTAATAACGTATTGCTTTTCTGTTTCAATTCTATAATTAATTCTGATGGTGTGGAGTACCAGTTACAACCTAAACAATATAATTTCACTTGTACAATTCCATTTTACAAGGCTGTATGAAGTTAAAATAGTTAACAGCAGGATACTACGGCTAAGAATCTCTCATTCACCCTCTAAAACACACATATAGCCATTTCTGTAAAGAGACAAGATGGTAATAGAATTAGGGCACAGGTCATAGGAGCTAGGTGGAATCTACTTGAAATCAATAAATGTCACCCAACATCTCCTCTCTTTTAGAAACTGCAAACAGATGTACAGAAGCTTTCGGTAAAAGAAATGGGCTGTAGGTACAGAATGCAGCAAACAATAGTTTCAATGATTTCATTATGTGCCCATTCACTTGTCATTATCTGCTCCTCAACAGATAAGGCTAAAGTGGAAGAAGCACTATTAGTGTTGTTGGGTGGCTAGTAAGACTTTTAACTCTTCAAGGTCTTTCATAAAAAAAATATATATAGAGTGATTTTCACACATGACACAATGCCCTATTAGGAGTCTTTAGCAACCAGAAGAAAAGACACAACATTTATTGTCACTGCTGAGAAATTGGTTTAATTGTACAAAAGTTAAGCTGTACTACATTGCTATGGATCCGACACACTGAAAACTAGCATTCAAATACCAATAGTGTCATTCTCTTTTCTGAGCATTTATTATTTTAACAAATACATCAAAAAGGAAAAAAAAAAAACTATATTAAGTGATATAAATAGTTTATTTACATTACAGAAAAACATCAAGACAATGTATACTATTTCAAATATATCCATACATATTCAAATATATCTGTAGTACATGTTTTCATTGGTGTAGATTACCACAAATGCAAGGCAACATGTGTAGGTCTTTTGTCCTTGTCTTGACTAATATTAATCTAGTCCAAGGTCTCCTCTGGAAGTTTTGCCATTGTGGAAACATGCTTCAAATTAGCCGTGTCGATGCTCTTGTTGTGTTATCTGAACTGTAGTGGCCTGTGTTTTGCTTTTGCCTGTGGATCCGATTGCTTCTTGGACATTTTCTGCAAGGTACAGTAAACACTTCCATAAATACTTGGTCTTGAGTGAGCTAAGACAATTTGTAATGCTTGTGGAATATATAGTATGCATCTATCCAACTATATGAGATTCTATTTTGTCTTCAAATTATTTTTCATAAAAATGCTTAAAGTAAAACATGATCAACAATAAAGTAAAACTATGGCAAGTCAAATAATGATAAAAGGTTTGAGCAGTGACTGTGGGTAAAGAAATATGACTCAACAGATATGGCAAAAACATAGAATTTAGAAACTAGAAACAACTCTGAGATGAGAAGGGGGACATATCATAACACCTGAACAGGAAAAGGGGGATAACTGAAACTGCAGTTAGGGCAAAGATTTATTTTCATTTGTGGGTATTCAAAATTAACCTTATAATCTGAAATTACCAAGCAAATGCACAGATTTACAATAAGCACAAACAGAACTTGCAGGTCTTGTAGGTCTAAGGCTGGGTTCACACGGGGGTTGCGGGTGACATGCGGGAAAAGATGTGGGTGCGTTGTGGGAAAATGCGTGATTTTTCCCTGCGAGTGCAAAGCGTACCCTTCTTCACAGAAGTTCGGGTTTGGGTTAGGTGTTGTGTAGATTTTATTATTTTCCCTTATAACATGGTTATAAGGGAAAATAATAGCATTATTAATACAGAATGCTTAGTAAAATAGTGATGGAGGGGTTTAAAAAAAATATAAAAAATTAACTCGCCTCACCATGGTGATGGATCATGTGACGGACCATGTGATATGTGCAGTGACATCACCACAGGTCCTTTTCCTACAAGGCATCAAAGAAGAAGACAGAAGAGAAGCCCGGCTGCGCTAACAAGTGGATGGGGTGAGTTAAATTATTATTATTTTTTTTTTAACCCCTCCATCCCTATTTTACTAAGCATTCTGTACTAAGAATGCTATTATTTTCCCTTATAACCATTGCACCAGTGCGGAAATCTCGCCCATGTGAAAGAGGCCTAAAGGTGCCCATACACCTTCAGTTGTAGGCCAAATGCTCATTTGTTCAACAGCTCTCTTTCCTGACTCCCCAGTGCACATACACATGCTTGCTTTGGTTAAGCATTCAATGGGAAGTAAGGCAAACATTGCTCCAGACACCTACAGCAGCAGCTTGGGATCAGGTGTTGGACGTCAACATGCATGATCCTTCTCTCCCCCCAACATCATCTGTCAGGAGAAAGTTGGAAGCTTTGCATACACATGAGTTTATTTGAGTAAAACAGGGGGGCTGGCAACAGAACTCTAATATGTATGGGACTGAGCCTTAACCTCTTCAGGACACCTTCAGAACGCAGCCTAATTTAGCAAATCTAACATGTGGTAATAACATTAAACACTTTTACTTATCCAGGTGATTCTAAGATTGTACTTCATGACAGTGGCAAAATTGAAGCAAAATATTTAATTTTTATTTATAATTTTTTTTTCTACTTTTATAATAGATAGTAATACCTCCAAAAATAGTTATTACTTTACATTCCCCATATGTGTACTTCATGTTTTGATCATTTTAAAAATGACATTTTATTTTTTTGGGACATTAGAATGCTTAGGGTAGCGTTAAAGTTTTCCGGTATTGAGTTCCGTCACAGGGGCTCAATACCAGAGAAAAACGCTTCAGTTTTATCCTAATGCATTCTGAATGGAAAGAATTCCGTTCAGAATGCACCAGGATGTCTTCAGTTCAGTCCCTCTTGCGGTATTTGGCCGGTGAAAATACCACAGCATGCTGCAGTATTTTCTACGGCCAAAATTCCGGAACACTTGTCGGAATGCAGGATCCGGCATTACTTCCCATTAAAATGTATTAATGCCGGATCCGGAACCAAGTGTTCCGGAAAACCGGACCCGGCTCCTCAGTCTGCGCATGCGCAGACCTTTAAATCTGTGAAAAAAATTAATACCGGATCCGTTTTTCCAGATGACACCCGAGAGACGAATCCGGTATTTCAATGCATTTGTCAGCTGGATCCCTATTTGGATCCGGAAACAAATGCTATCCGTTTGCATACGGATTTCTGGATCTGGCAGGCAGTTCTGGCGACAGAAGTGCCTGCCGGAATCCTCTAACGCAAGTGTGAAATTACCCTTAAAAGTTTAGAAGCAAATCTTTGCAGGACCAGTTCAGTTATGAAGTCACTTTCTGGGGCTTACATATTAGAAACCACCCATAAATCACCCTATTTTAGAAACTACACCCCTCAAGCAGGGCTCCAGATGGCGCAAATTGGTCGCCAATGCGACATAGAATTGAAAAATGGCGACAAGACTTTGTACTCTTGTCGCCATTTGCACCTAGACCCTCCGCTGCTCTGCCTCTCACACACAAGTTGAACTGACATGGGCCGCGCTGCTGTCAGCACGTGCCATGTTCTCCTCAACAGCACAGGGGAGAAGGAGGCAGTCCTTCCCCCCCCCTGTGCCGTTGCTGCCGCTTCCACCAATGGACTGATACAGGGAGGAGATGGGGCTGTGGCCACTGCACCACCAATGAATATATTTTATGCCTGAATGCAAATGCAGGCTGCGCTGCGGGTGCCGGCCATATCCCATACCCAACACCCAGCCTCTATGACTGCGCGCTGCGATCCGCCGCAATTAACCCCTTAGGTGCAGCACTTGAGGGGTTAATTGCGGCGGAACGCAGCGCGCAGTCATAGATGCCTGGGAATGGGATATGGCCGGCACCAGCAGCCTGCGTTTGTATTCAGGCATAAACTATATTCATTGGTGCCCTCCCCCCAACCCCAGTATTACAAAGTATAATAATTGGTGGTGCAGTGCGCCCCCAACCCCCTCCAGTATTATAACTACTATAATCATTGGTGGCAGTGGCCACAGGGTCCCCTCTCCCCTCTTCCTCATTGGTGGCAGTGGCCACAGGGTCCCCTCAACTCCTCCTCATTGGTGGCAGTGGCAGTTTCTGATCGGAGCCCCAGCAGTGTAATCCTGGGGCTCCGATCAGTTACCATGGCAGCCAGGACGCTACTGAAGCCCTGGCTGCCCTGGTCAGCTCCCTGCTGCTGTGTGTACTATGCAGGGTGAATAGGACAAGGGATGAAAAGATCCCAGGTTCTAGCCCCTAAGGAAGATCTCAGGTTCTAGCTCCAAAATACTAAGGCCCCTTGCAGACGAGCGTTCCTCCTGCAGCAAGTCTGCAGCGCAGCTCCCGGCCTGACCTCCTAGCACTGACAGGATTAACATAGCATTATATTGATTTATGATGCTATGTAACCCTTACAGTTCTGGAATGTTTTGGATAACACTGGCAACATTATGTCAGTGCTATCCAATACATTATAAATCTAAATCAATATAATGCTATGTGACCCCCCGCAGCGCATGGAGGTCAGGCCGGGAGCTGCGTTGCGGACTCGCTGCGGGAGGAACGCTCGTCTGCAAGGGGCCTAAAAGTTTAAATCGGCCCCTTTCCCAATTTTACATATAAAATATATAAACAATAAAAAAATAAACATATTACATATTGCCACGCCCGAAAAAGTGCGAACTATTAAAATATTTAAAAATATCTCCTTTGCAATTTTTTTGTCACCTTGACCTGACAAAAATTAGGATCGGACTGTTCTATTATGGGCCAATGGCTCCTTGATATATTTTTTTTAGTCTGGAGCGCTGTTAAGGTATTCAAACTTTTTTTTTTTTTTTTTTAACTTTGTTAACCCTTTAGGTGTTCCACAAGAATTAAAGGAACATGTAGATGAAATTTCAGAATTTCACTTTTTTGCCAGATTTTCCATTTTAATCCATTTTTTCTAGTAACAAATCAAGGGTTAACAGCCAAACAAAACTCAATATTTATTGCCCTGATACTATAGTTTACAGAAACACCCCATATGTGGTCATAAACTGCTGTACGAGCACATGGCAGGGCGTAGAAGGAAAGGAACGCCATATGGTTTTTGGAAGACAGATTTCCCTGGGAGAATTTTAAGTTGCCATGTCACATTTGATGCACCCCTAGAGTATAAACTCCAAATAAGTGACCCCCATTTTGGAAACTACACCCCTCAAGGTATTCAAAACAGATTTTACAAACTTTGTTAACCGTTTAGGTGTTTCACAAGAATTAAAGGAAAATGTAGATGAGGTTTCAGAATTTCACTTTTTGGGCAGATTTTCCATTTTAAATAAATTTTTTCCACTAACAAAGCAAGGGTTAATAGCCAAACAAAACTCAATATTTATTACTCTGATTCTGCAGTTTACAGAAACACTCCATATGTGGTCGTAAACTTCTGTATGGGCATACGGCTGGGCGCAGAAGGAAAGGAACGCCATATGGTTTTTGGAAGGCAGATTTCAGTGGGAGAATTTATTTGCCATGTCACATTTGAAGACCCCCTGATGCATCCCTAGAGTAGAAACTCCCAAAAAATTACCCCATTTCGAAAACTACGGGATAAGGTGGCAGTTTTTTTGGTACTATTTTAGTGTACATATGATTTTTTGTTCTGCCAGCGCAGCGTGGGGGGCCGATGGAGTCAGAAGGAGCCCCCTCCCTCTGTAAACACCGCAAGTGCCATAGTCAGAACTGACCACGGCATGTGAAAGGGTTGATCCACCAGCATCACAGCATACAGCGATGCCGGCAGATGCAGCAGGGGCCCGGCTATCAGTAACAGCTGGGCTCGTGCTGCGGATCGGACGGGTGTTGCTCCTGCACCCGCCCGATCAAATCATGTACATACACATGGGAATGCGGTAAGACACCACATTCCCCTACATACATGTACGTGATTTTGCGGGAAGGGGTTAAAGAGGTTGTCTATCTTCAGCAAATGGCATTTATCATGTAGACAAATTTAATAGAACCCACTTACTAATGTATTGTGATTGTCGATATTGCCTCTTTGCTTGCTTGATTCATTTTTTACCATTGCATTATACACTGTAGGATGTTTAGTAGTGTTGAGCGAGCATGCTCGGCTAAACACCGCGTGTGCTCGAGCGCAATGCTCGAGTCAGTGTATTTAAATCTAATTTAGCCTCTATTTCTATGTAGAAGTTATATAGTGTAGTGGTTAAAGTTATGGGCTATGAGTTCTAATCTCGTCACAAACTTTATTCAGAAATAGAGGTTAACTTAGATTTATGTATTTTATATTTTTTTAGTAATTGTAAAAAATTTATGGCTACTTCTGATATATATGAATGCATAATAAGTGGGAAACTACTACTGATGTTTTATCCATAATATATTTACATATGTTATGATATATTATATATTCTAAATATATATGTGTAAATATATTATGGCTAAAAACATATATATATATATATATATATATATATAAAAACAATGAAAATCCGCAGCACTCCAGGAGTGCTGCGGATTTTCAATGTTTGTTCATCATCCTGAATCGAGGGATCACCGCTGGCACCCAACTGTTCACTTTCTAAGGGAGCGCTGCCTGAATTTTTATGGAGATATATATATATATATATAGATATATATATATATATATATATATATATATATATGTGTGTGTGTGTGTGTGTGTGTTTAAATAAAGTTTAGCCTCTATTTCTGAAAAAGTTTGTGACAGGATTTGAACTCACAGCTTCTACATGACTGCCCAGAACTTTAACCACTACACTATATAGCTACATAGCCAGTCTATATAGCAACATATGAGACTTCTACTGTATAGGTCTCAGTAGAAGTACAGTACAGTAAAAGTGTCATATTTTTCTTTTCTTTTTTTGTAACTGGCTATGTAGCTATATAGTGTAGTGGTTAAAGTTCTGGGCAGTCATGTAGAAGCTGTGAGTTCAAATCCTGTCACAAACTATTTCTGAAAAAGTTTGTGACAGGATTTGAACTCACAGCTTCTACATGACTGCCCAGAACTTTAACCACTACACTATATAGCTACATAGCCAGTTACAAAAAAAGAAAAGAAAAATATGACACTTTTACTGTACTGTACTTCTACTGAGACCTATACAGTAGAAGTCTCATATGTTGCTATATAGACTGGCTATGTAGCTATATAGTGTAGTGGTTAAAGTTCTGGGCAGTCATGTAGAAGCTGTGAGTTCAAATCCTGTCACAAACTTTTTCAGAAATAGAGGCTAAACTTTATTTAAACACATATATATATATATATATATATATAATCATACTTCTGATATATATGAACGCATAATAAGTGGGAAACTACTACTGATGTTTTATCCATAATATATTTACATTTAGTATAATATATTATATATTCTAAATATATAATATGTGTAAATATATTATGGCTAAAAACATATACAGTGCTGCCCATAATTATTCATACCCCTGGCAAATTTTGACTTAAAGTTACTTTTATTCAACCAGCAAGTTTTTGGACGGGAAATGACATAGGTGTCTCCCAGAAGATAATAAGATGATGTACAAGAGGCATTATTGTGGAAAAAAAATAAAATTCTCAGCTTTTATTTACATTTGAGCAAAAAATACAAGATGTTCCGCACTGTGGAAAATCTCAGAGGACGTGGTCGGAAGCCAAAAGTGACAACTGTGCTGGCCATGAGGATAGTTAGAGAGGTGAAAAAGAATCCAAGGATCACCACCAAGGTCATCCTGGTGAATCTGGGCTCTGCTGGTGGCAATGTCTCAAGGCAGACAATCCAACGGACACTGCACACTGCTGGGTTCCACTTCTCCAGATAAGGCACACAAAAGCTTGCTTGGCCTTTGCAAAAGCTCATCTGGACAAAGAAGAAGACTTCTGGTCTTCTGTGTTATGGTCAGATGAAACAAAAATTTAATTGTTTGGTCACAATGGTGTTTCCTTCATTTGGAGTAAAAAAGGAGAAGCCTTCAACCCAAAGAACACCATCCCCACTGTCAAACATGGTGGTGGGAACCTAATGCTTTGGGGGTGTTTTTCAGCCAATGGACCAGGGAACCTAATCACAGTAAACGGCACCATGAAAAAAGAGCAATACATGAGGATTCTCAACGACAACATCAGGCAGTTTGCAGAGAAACTTGGCTTTGGGCACTAGTGGACATTTCAGCATGACAATGACCCAAAACACACAGCAAAAGTGGTGAAGAAATGGTTAGCAGACAACAACATTAACGTTTTGGAGTGGCCCAGCCAGCGTCCAGACTTGAATTCAATTGAGAATCTGTGGAGGGAGCTAAAGATCAGGGTGATGGCAAGAAGACCCTCCAACCTGAAAGATTTTGGAGCTCATTGCTAAAGATGAATGGGCAAAAATACCTGTGGAGACATGCAAATGTTGATCTGCAATTATAGGAAGCGTTTGATTGCTGTAATAGCCAATAAAGGCTTTTCTATTGATTATTGCGAAGGGTATGAATAATTTTGAACTGGACACTCTTTGCTCAAATGTAAATAAAAGCTAAATGTTTTATTTCCACAATAATGCCTCTTGTACATCGTCTTACTATCTTTTGGGAGACACCTATGTCATTTATCGTCAAAAAATTACTTGCTGGTTGAATAAAAGTAACTAAGTCAAAATTTGCCAGGGGTATGAATAATTATGGGCAGCACCGTATATGTAATATGTGTTAATCTATTATGGCTAAAAACTTATACATAAATATTTAAATTAAGTTTAGCCTCTTTCTGAAAAGTTTGTGACAGGATTTGAACTCACAGCTTCTGCATTACAGACCACAGTTTTAACCACTACACTATATAGCTGCATAGCCAGTCAAAAAATAAATAAAAAATGAGACTTTTACTGTATAGGTCTCAGTAGAAGTACAGTACAGTAGAAGTCTCATTATTATTATTATTATTATTTTTTTTTTAACTGGCTATGCAGCTATTATAGCTGAGTGGTTAAGAGCCTTGTCTCTAATATAGAAGTTTATTAGTTTCAATCCTGGCAGAAACTTTTCTGAAATACAGGTTAAATTAGATTTAAATACACTGGGATGTCCCCAACCACTGACTCCATATATGGACATAGCTATACAGGTCAAACTCGAAAAATTTGAATATCGTGCAAAAGTCCATTTATTTCAGTAATGCAAATGAAAAGGAATTGCATTAATGCAACTTAAAATTAGAATTTTGTGAAAAAGTTCAAAATTCTAGTCTCAAAGTGTAACACTCTAGTCAGCTAATTAATCCATACCCCCTGAGCAAAGGGTACCTCAAAATTGAGACTTTGGGGTTTCATAAGCTGTAAGCCATAATCATCCAAATTAAAACAAATAAAGGCTTGAAATATCTCGCTTCGCATGTAATGAGTCTATCTCATATATTAGTTTCACCTATTAAGTTGCATTACTGAAATAAATAAACTTTGCACGATATTCGAATTTTTCGAGTTTCACCTGTAAATGGAGTCAGAACAGGGACTACTAAGCCGAACTAGAGTCCCAACACCCTCCCCTCTTCAGAGAAGAGTGCCAGGGGTTCTCCCATTGTGCTCGGTAGAACATCCGAGCATCGCAAAGTGTTCTACTCGAGCAGAGGAGCACTTTGGTGCTCGATCAACACTAATATTTAGGTATGTCCTATTTATCTAAATCGAACAACGGACACAATTATGTAGTAATGTAGTCATTATATTAAAATATCACTGAAAATATGTATGTGGCGTGTAGCTAAGAAATCAGTTATGTCAGAAGATAAAAAATCCCCTAAGGTGAACATAGTCATCTAACCTAGAAGGTAAGATTGTCTTAAAGCGGTTATCCAAGACTATAAAATGCCCCCCATATGCCGGGCTCCTCACAATGAATATACTTACCTGTCTCCCTGCGCTGCTCCTGGTCCGTGCACCGCTGCTACTGCTTCTCCTCTTGCACGGATAAAAACATCCGGTGTCGGGGGGAAGCAGCCAATGGCAGACGGGGACGAGCCTCCCTAGTATTGTGGGTGACGCTAGGGAGGCTCGTACCACCCCTGTCTGCCATTCGCTGCTCCCCCCGACATCAGATATTTTCAGTGGCGGTGCAGGGACTAGGAACGGTGCGGGGCATTTTATAGTCTTGGATAACCCCTTCAATAATTTTAATAATTTTAATACTATATACAGTTCTGCCATTACAAATAATACCTGATCAACTTTATCCTATATGTGGTATGGTAACTTTTCTCCGTACAGTATTAGAATGTATTGCCTCCGATGACCTGAAGTTATTCTCAAAGTTTTGCAAGACTTCACACAATAACTTCATAAATTAATTTGTACTGTAAAAAAAACATTTCCCGAACTTGGGTTCAGTTCGGTTGGGTTCCAAGTAGAGGGTCATTTATCAAACAGAAGTACACCTAAAGTAGGCGTATTTCTGACACAGATTATGGTGCAAAGGTCCTTTGCACCGGAGTCTACAACTTCTCCCTGCTCACGCCAGGTCTAAAAAAGTGATAACTTGCAAAAATGGTCAGCACCTGACTTCCAGTTTGTCGGCATGGAAAAGGAATCACTCCAATCGAAATGTAGCGAAAAATCCCAGCGGACGCTCTTTGTCTTCAATACATCTCTTTCTTTATTTCATCAATGCAGATACATACTGAGGATGCATATTGGCCCGTCCAGGGTTCATCAGCTCATTACAAACAGAGTAATGTGTAGCCTTGAAAACCTATCCAAACTCCTCCGCCTCTCTGACATAAAACACCCACAGCTGACTGTGATAATAAATTGCTATGCTAGTGAATCACTCCACTGACCCATTGTAACGACACCTCAGATGAACAACATACAAAATAAGCAAAATAAATAACATCTATACAAAAATCGGATGTGCAACAAAGATCAATGTAAATATCACTTGCTTGTAGTAAATCATAGTAAATGGACATTGATTTGCAGCAGTTTTTCAGGAGAATAAGACTGAAGGCACATTTTGCTACAGCTGATAACACATTTGTTTCTGAAGATCATGTGATTGATAACCCAGATAAAGAAACAGGTATATTAAAGTTAACAGACTTGGGGTTGAGACTGAGAAGTGGATATATGCCACCAAAAAATCTACACCCAGTAGAGACTTATATATATTTGGTGACAAGGGATGCACAGATTTTAATGGACTCAATAAGAAGAGGAGAGCTACATATGACAAGTAATACTACACCCCTAAAAAACGGCTATTCGATCACCTCCATTGACCATGAGGGGGTGTGGTGTCAGTGTCAGGATTGCTACATGAGAGTGAATATGATGATATACAACAAAAGTTTTTTCTGAAGCAGTTACAATTGGTTCTTTTTAAAAATTATTTTATGTTTGGTGATCCTTTCCACTTGCAGCGACGTGGGACTGCAATGGGCTCGAATGTGGCCCCGCCTTACGCAAATGCATTTATGGCATCAAATGAGGATATATATATATATATATATATATATATATCTCCAAATCCTGATTATCAGAAATTTGCTATATTATGGAAAAGATATATAGATGATGTGTTTTGCGTATGGGCGGGACCATTTGAGTCCCTCTCTACCTTCTTTGGATACCTCAATGAAATTTGTACTACACTGAAATTCACAATGACATATGATCAAAAACAAGTGAGTTTTTTGGATACCATGATTATCAAGGATGAGGAAGGCTTTCTAAATACAGACCTTTTTCGAAAGGATACTGATAAAAATAGTGTACTACATTATACCAGTGTAAAACAAAACATGCAATGCAACAGCTCTCTGCAAACCAAATAAAGTACAAAAATGCATAATAATTGCTAGTGCTATACTTATATATTAGAGATGCTTGGCAAATACATTTTGTACAAAATTATTTGAGCCCGTCTGCCGCACATCAAGGTGATCTCTTTAAGACAGGTTCCTAACACTAAATTCTACCTGTTATGTGCCACGACAGCTACCATACAATTCAGGGAGTGTAGGTTCCACATGCATGCTGGGCCTGCTTTATAAGTATAGCACTAGCAATTATAATGGATTTTTGTACTTTATTTGGTTTGCAGAGAGCTGTTGCATTGCATGTTTTGTTTTACAGTGTTGTTTTCAGCCATAGCAACGTGCCCATGCGCATTGGGATGTGCTGACTGACCCCATTTTTCTTTTCATTATACCAGTGCACACCCCAATTCTTTAAATAAAGCCATTCCTAGATCCCAAATACAAAGGGTTAAACGTATAGTGTCTGATCAACTGATGCAGGAGCAGAGGGTAGGAGAAATGTTGAATAGATTTTAATCAAGAGGTTATATGGAGCAGGTCCTTGAGGAAGCGAGACCAAGAAAAAGGATAACACCTTACGTATTCCATTTATTCATAAGTTTCATATATTCAATAAACGATTTGATAACATTGTTCAGAAACATTGGTCACTTTTTAATAAGTCATATCCACAGATAATAGAGTTTAAAAACCCTCCATGAATTTGTAATAAGCGCGGGACTAATTATCAAGATCGGTTGGTCCATGCGGACATTGGTACAATGCAGACTACATTGCGACAAAGATTATTGGGAAGTCAAAGAAACGTCACTTATCCATGTCTGCATTGTGCGCAATGTTCGCATATAATCAAGGGAGCATGGCAGGCTGCGATGTCAAAAGGTGGCGGAACGCCATTCCGGTGTGTTCCGCCAGAAAAAAAGCCCTGATGTTGCCCACCTTGAAGTTTGCATCAGAGATCTGGAAGAGCAAAATGTAACAGTGGTGGCAACTGAAAATCTTCAGAGGAGCATGTTGCTCACTGAACAAGAACTTAGTGGGGTGGAAATGGAGGTTGGAAATAACTGTCAGGATGAAGTAGGTAGCAGGATTATTGTAGTCAGAGGAAGCATGACATAAACATATGGTTATGAATTTCCTCATGCTTCTTGGTAACAAATCTTTTTTTACCTAAAATGGCAGCTACACGTCTCACAAAGTGAAACTAAGAAACCCAGGAAAGCAAGATCACCCATAATGCCATGCAGCCAGCTAATACGCAGATAGCCATCCACTGTGATGTCACAGCCTTTTAAAAGCCTCATCCTGCATGGTCTGCTCAATTTCACTATGAGCTGAGCAAATGAAGAGACGTGGAAGTGCTGTTGCGCTAGGGATAGTAGTGCTAACGATCTGTAGAAAAATAGAATACTGAATTGACAGTGCAGGGATAGTGCAGGGACTGTAGTCTAAGGCCCTTTTCACACGAGCGAGTATTCCGCGCGGATGCGATGCGGGAGGTGAACGCATCGCATCCGCGCGGAATACTGACCCATTCATTTCTATGGGGCTGTGCACACGAGCGGTGATTTTCACGCATCACTTTTGCGTTGCGTGAAAATCGCAGCATGCTCCTCTTTGTGCGTTTTTCACGTAACGCAGGCCCCATAGAAATGAATGGGGTTGCGTGAAAATCGCAAGCATCCGCAAGCAAGTGCGGATGCGGTGCGATTTTCACGCACGGTTGCTAGGAGACGATCGGGATGGAGACCCGAACCTTATTATTTTCCCTTATAACATGGTTATAAGGGAAAATAATAGCATTCTGAATACAGAATGCATAGTAAAACAGCACTGGAGGGGTTAAAAAAAATAAAAAATCATTTAACTCACCTTAATCCACTTGCTCGCGATGTCGGCATCTCCGTCTGACTCTTTTACTGTATAGGACCTGTGGAGAGCATTAACTATAGTTTAAGGACCTGGGATGACGTCACTCTGGTCATCATATGGTACGTCACATGATCTTTTACCATGGTGATTCACCATGGTAAAAGATCATGTGACGTACCATATGATGACCAGAGTGACGTCATCCCAGGTCCTTAAACTATAGTTAATGCTCTCCACAGGTCCTATACAGTAAAAGAGTCAGACGGAGATGCCGACATCGCGAGCAAGTGGATTAAGGTGAGTTAAATGATTTTTTATTTTTTTTTAACCCCTCCAGTGCTGTTTTACTATGCATTCTGTATTCAGAATGCTATTATTTTCCCTTATAACCATGTTATAAGGGAAAATAATACTATTTACAGAACACCGATCCCAAGCCCGAACTTCTGTGAAGAAGTTCGGGTTTGGGTACCAAACACGCGCGATTTTTCTCACGCGAGTGCAAAACGCATTACAATGTTTTGCACTCGCGCGGAAAAATCGCGAGTGTTCCCGCAACGCACCCGCACATTTTTCCACAACGCCCGTGTGAAAGAGGCCTAAAGCTAAAGGGATCCATAGGAGACAGCTCAGTTTGAACCAATGGCAGTGTAGGGCACAGAGCTATCTGACTGAACGGTGTCCACAACGGTGTCCACAGTGGTTAATAGAAAAACAATTCAATTGGGCCCTGATTCTCAAATTGCGGTGAATAAACTGTCTGGTTCTACTGATATTGTGGTGTCCACCTTGTTTAATAGATAAACAATTCTATTAGGCCTTGATTCTCAAATTAGAGTGAATAACCTGTCTAATTCTACTGTTATAAGGGTGTCCACCAGTGTTCCCTCTAAGCTGCGAGGGTGCACGGCCACGCAGCAATTATTGTGCCCCTGCTCACAAGTTTATAATGTCCGCCCAGCGCACTGCTCACCCTGGTTACTGGTATTTTTTTTTTTGTACCAGTATTTTCTGGCCTTCCCTATTTGGCCAGATCAGATAGTGAGCCACCGGTCCCAGCTCCATAAATAAAGCTGTTTATTTACTTATCTGTTGGGAGTGCAGGCTGAGGACCACAGGGCAGCAGCATTATACACCAGCAGGCACGCTGAGCCAATGAGGAGCGGGCTCTACACAAGTGCTTGCTGATGCTGATTGATGCTGCCCAGCGGTTCGCGCTCAGAAGGAAACATGCAGAGGTCAGGAAGAAAAAACCTCTCTACATACTATCAGCGGTGCTCCCCCTCCCCCTCCGTGCCTCCTGACTGCTCCTCTCCTGCAATCTCCAAGTAGAAAGATAGGCGACAAATCTGTGTTTGTTATTTCTGTGTATATATATCTATATATGCATGTATGTATTTATATATGTGTCTATATATATATATATATATATATATATATAACTTTGCATGCATGTGTGTATATGTGTCCATATTTATCTATGCATGCATGTGTGTTTATATATATATATATATATATATATATATACACACACACTATATTTATATATACACTACATTTATATATACACATATTTATATATACAAATAGTTTTGAGCCTCCTATTGGACAATTACTGCATGGGCGATTGTCTTTCAGCTGGCAACAAGTTGTTTAACCCCAACTGGTGCAATGAGTTGCTTTTCATTTCTTAAACAACCATGTCGAAAGACACAACTAATGGTCATGGAAAATATGTTAGTCTGTTTGAGAAGGCTCAAATCATTGGCATGCATCAAGCAGAGAAAACATCTAAGGAGATTGCAAAAACTACTAAAATGTAAGAACTGTCCAATGCATTATTAAAAAGTGGAAGGATAGTGGGGACCCATCGTATTTGAGGAAGAAATGTGGCGGGAAAAAAATCCTGAATGATCGTGATATGCGATCACTTAAAAGTTTGGTGAAATCAAATCAAAGAAAACAACAGTAGAAATCAGGGCTATGTTTAATAGTGAAAGTAAGAGCATTTCCACATGCACAATGCAAAGGGAACTCAAGGGATTGGGACTGAACAGCTGTGTAGCCGTAAGAAAACCACTAATCAGTGAGGCAAACCAGAAAAAAAAACTTCAATTTGCTAGGGAGCATAAAGATTGGACTCTGGAGCAATGGAAGAAGGTCATGTGGTCTGATGAGTCAAGATTTACCCTGTTCCAGAGTGATGGGCGCATCAGGGTAAAGAAGGGAGGCAGATGAAGTGATGCACCCATCATGCCTAGTGCCTACTGTACAAGCCTGTGGGAGCAGTGCTATGATCTGGGGTTGCTGCAGTTGGTCAGGTCTAGGTTCAGCAACAGTATGTGATCCAAGAATGAGGTCAGATGACTACCTGAGCATATTGAATGACCAGGCTATTGCATCAATGGATTTTTTCTGCCCTGATGGCATGGGCATATTCCAAGATGACAATTCCAGGATTCATCGGGCTCAATTTGTGAAATAGTGGTTCAGGGAGCTTGAGAAATAATTTTCACACATGGATTGGCCACCACAGAGTCCAGACCTTAACCCCATTGAGAATCTTTGGGATGTGATGGAGAAGGCTTTGGGCAGCAGTCAGACTATATCATCATCAATGCAAGATCTTGTTAAAAAAAATTATGCAACACTGGATGGAAATAAATCTTGTGACATTGCAGAAGCTTATTGAAACAATGCCACAGCGAATGAGTGCCATAATCAAAGCTAAAGGCAGCCCAACAAAATATTTGAGTGTGTGACCTTTTTTTTTTTTGGTGGCAAATTTTTTTGTTGGACTGGCAGTGTATATTATGGTTGTGTGTATATGTGTGAATATATATATATATGTATATATATATATACACACACACATGTGTGTATGTATGTATGTATGTATGTATGTATGTATGTGTGTCTATATTTATCTGTGCATGCATGTGTGTATATGAATATATATATACACTCACCTAAAGAATTATTAAGAACACCTGTTCTATTTCTCATTAATGCAATTATCTAGTCAACCAATCACATGGCAGTTGCTTCAATGCATTTAGGGGTGTGGTCCTGGTCAAGACAATCTCCTGAACTCCAAACTGAATGTCAGAATGGGAAAGAAAGGTGATTTAAGCAATTTTGAGCGTGGCATGGTTGTTGGTGCCAGACGGGCCGGTCTGAGTATTTCACAATCTGCTCAGTTACTGGGATTTTCACGCACAACCATTTCTAGGGTTTACAAAGAATGGTGTGAAAAGGGAAAAACATCCAGTATGCGGCAGTCCTATGGGCAAAAATGCCTTGTGGATGCTAGAGGTCAGAGGAGAATGGGCCGACTGATTCAAGCTGATAGAAGAGCAACGTTGACTGAAATAACCACTCGTTACAACCGAGGTATACAGCAAAGGATTTGTGAAGCCACAACACGCACAACCTTGAGGCGGATGGGCTACAACAGCAGAAGACCCCACCGGGTACCACTCATCTCCATTACAAATAGGAAAAAGAGGCTACAATTTGCACGAGCTCACCAAAATTGGACTGTTGAAGACTGGAAAAATGTTGCCTGGTCTGATGAGTCTCGATTTCTGTTGAGACATTCAAATGGTAGAGTCCAAATTTGGCGTAAACAGAATGAGAACATGTATCCATCATGCCTTGTTACCACTGTGCAGGCTGGTGGTGGTGGTGTAATGGTGTTGGGGATGTTTTCTGGGCACACTTTAGGCCCCTTAGTGCCAATTGGGCATCTTTAAATGCCACGGGCTACCTGAGCATTGTTTCTGACCATGTCCATCCCTTCATGACCACCATGTACCCATCCTCTGATGGCTACTTCCAGCAGGATAATGCACCATGTCACAAAGCTCGAATCATTTCAAATTGGTTTCTTGAACATGATAATGAGTTCACTGTACTAAAATGGCCCCCACAGTCACCAGATCTCAACCCAATAGAGCATCTTTGGGATGTGGTGGAACGGGAGCTTCGTGCCCTGGATGTGCATCCCTCAAATCTCCATCAACTGCAAGATGCTATCCTATCAATATGGGCCAACATTTCTAAAGAATGCTATCAGCACCTTGTGGAATCAATGCCACGTAGAATTAAGGCAGTTCTGAAGGCAAAAGGGGGTC
Source organism: Bufo bufo (assembly GCF_905171765.1). Taxonomy (NCBI): domain Eukaryota; kingdom Metazoa; phylum Chordata; class Amphibia; order Anura; family Bufonidae; genus Bufo; species Bufo bufo. Next base: position 90,685,967 of record NC_053395.1, read on the forward strand.
CAACACCGTATTAGTATGGTGTTCCTAATAATTCTTTAGGTGAGTGTATATATACACACACGTGTGTGTTTATGTATCTGTATGAATGTATGTGCATATGTCTATGTATGCATTTATGTCTATATACTGTATATCTATGTATGCTTGTGTGTGTGTGTGTGTGTGTATATATATATATATATATATATATATAATGTGTATAGGTACCTATTGTATATGCCTATACATGTATTTGTCACTCTCTCTTTCTCTCTCTGTAATATATATATATATATATATATATATATAAAGAAGCATTTTTTTGAGGAAATATGTTGGTGATCATTTTATTGTATAAATGTATGTATGTGTGTGTGTGTCACCATCACCATGCCCACAGTGTTCCTATGTCTTGACGCAGCTGCATCAGGATTTTCTGTGCGGGGGAAGAGGATGAAGAAAGAGGAGGCAGAGCCACCAGCAGGGAGTCCCGTGGGAGAGGAACAGGGAGGCACACTAAGGACATAGGTAACACTACCACATGATCTACACTAGTGGTTTTACATAGAAATGCAGGTAACACTACCACATTATCAGCACTAATGTTATCTGTGGTTTTACATAGGACTGCAGGTAACACTACCACATTACCAGCACTAGTGTTATCTGTGGTTTTACATAGGACTGCAGGTAACACTACTACATATTCGGTAATCAGAGAGCCATCACTGTGTCACCTGTGGTGTTACATAGGACTGCAAATAATATCAACAACATTCTCTGTACTTGTACCGCCCCAGAACTGGCAGGACAGTCTCGGAGATCGGTGGCTATCCTGCCTTCCTGGGAGGGCTGTGGCATGCCTTGCTCTTACCTGTCTCTGCATTTTTAGGATGCAGAGACAGTTGAGTGCAATAGTGCTGCCATGTGTGTTCTATTCACCAGGGGAAAAGGACGAGTGTTATTTTCTCCATACACTGCCATAGAAGTCAGCATCTGTTGCACTTTTATTGTAAATCCACAGAAACATTAGATGAGAATTCCCCTTTAAATAATGGTAACACGGTATTGCAGGTTACCCCGTGGTTACTACATAGGAATGCACCGTTAGTAAGAGATTGCCCACCTTTCACGATGTATCGCCCAGCTACCTAACTGCTCCACTCAGCAACAGCTTAGAAGGAACACTGGTGTCCACCTTGTTTAATAGATAAACAATTCTATTAGGCCTTGATTAACAATTTGGGGTGAACAACCTGTCTTGTTCTACTGTTGTTGGGGTGTCTACATTGACATTGCATAACTTATTTTACATATACAGTTAGTGTTACTGTACAGTATGTCCAACAGAAAGTTGCCAGGGCCCTCCAAAGGAATGGGCAGTCACAAAAATGTTGCTGTAGCCAGCACAAGTAGCAGCAGAAGAAGGAGGGGGGGGGGGGTAGCAGCAGCCGAGCAACAGGCCAGAGCTGCTACTGTCATCCAGCGTTCCTGTTTTGATGACCAATCCCGCTGTCCTGGAATGGTTGACTCCATCTTCAACATCATCTCAATTGACATACACAACCAAGAGTCGATGGGTTCCTCTGACACCACACTAAGTTGGCATGGCCCAGGAACAAGCTCTGTGCTCTCACCTGTCCTGAACCTGCCTTATTCCTTTGCTGTCCTTCTGCCAGGCAAGTAATGCATACCGCCGCTATGCTCCGCTTTTCAGCGAGGAAAAGCTTGTTGAGAACAGTCAGCAGCTGCAGGCCAGCACAGATTTGGAGGAGATGTCTGCTGCATCGTCTTATAGGCATGCAAGTAGCATCGATGACCATAGCATGGGAGCAGGTGTTTCGGTCAGGGACGTGGCTATGAGACTGTGAGGGTGACATAAGTGATGATCAGACAGTAATGGATGATGATGTAGCCGATCACATGTGGGAGCTGGGTGAAGAGGGAGCTTCATAATCATCATCAGGAAGTGAGGGTGGCAGCTTACCCGTGAGACAGTAGCAGGGTGGCAGCGTGCCAAGGTGGAGAATCCCAAGCCGTCACTACTTCTCTAAAAAAGCTGTACAAGCCCTGCTGTACGTACAGCAGACAGTGGGCCAGTCCTTGAGCCTGTTGGTGTCTAGTACAGTTCATACCAGCGCCGATGTGTGGAGCTGTAACTATGGTCAAGGAAAATATATTTCCTTTGCGGCCCACTGGGTAAATGTGGTTCCTGCCCAGGCACACCAGCAACTTGGTCGGGTGATGTCAATGCTGCCTCTATTCTCATGATGTGATTGCAGCTCCAATGTCCTCCTCTGCCTCCTCATCCTCCACCTTGTCCTCAGCCTCCACTGTAGGCACAGTGCAGAGGAAGGCCGCAAACGATTTCTTGATGATGCTGGTGGACAGGAATTCTCCTCTGTGTAGCTTTGATGTTTGCCAGTGGCAGCTCATGTGTGACACCTGCTGTTTGCTCAGGCCCTTTGAGGAGGCCACTTTATTTGTTAGTCACTAGGACTATGGAATGAATGATGTCATTCCACTCCTTCACATCCTGAAGCAGATGCTGATAAATTTGGTTGGCCAGGGGACAGGAGATGTGAGGCCTACATCTCACGGCCACCGGAGCCCTGTGAGGGCTGAACTGGCGGAGGAGGAGGATGAGGACAAAAACACCCAGGAATTGTATATAGAACTAGGTGATTTATCTGTCCAAGTGACAGGAGCGAAGCAGGAGGAGCTGAAGAGTGATGAGGGAGACCTGGCAGATGACCCCGCCAATCCGTGGCAGTATGCAGTGGACATGGAGACAGGGAGTCCCTCTGATTTTCTTGCATAAATGAAATGGCCAGATGCATGCTGAGTTGTTTGTGTAGTGACGGCTGTATTATCACCATTCAGAAGAGGATGACTACTGGCTATCCACGATGTTAGACCCTTGCTACCCGGCCAAAATGGGGGTCTTTTTTTACACCTTCTGAGAGGGATGAAAAACTCAACTACTATCACAACATCCTATGTAGTCAGTTGGTCAGTGCATATGTGCACCATCTCCCCCCCTCATGAAGGTCTGACCGGGGCGACCCTCTGCACCCATGCTCCACTGCCAGGACTGCTGGAGGAGCAGCACCGGCTCCATCAGCAGCAACTTCAGTCTCGAGACTATGATGAGCATGTTTCTTCAACCGTCTACTGAAGAAACAAACCAGCAGCAGGACATGGAGCAGAACCTGAACCAGCAGATGGTAACATACTTGGACTGCACCCTGTCACCCCAGATCCAGGATGCCCTTGACTACTGAGCAGCCAAACTTGAATTGTGGCCGCAACTGGCTGAGTTTGCCCTAGACAAGCTTTCCTGCCCGGCCAGTAGTGTGGCATCATGGTGGGTGTTTATAGAGGCAGGGGGCATAGTTACCCTAAATAGAACTTACCTTTCAGCACAAAATGTTGAGAGATTAACCCCTTAGTGACTACCCATACGTCTTTTTACGGTGGTCACTGAGGGACTTTAGGCTGGGCTGCTGCTTTTTTATGGTGGCCCAGTCCCCAGTGCAGCGGGGAGTGGGGGCCCAGCTCTCACATGAGAGCTGCACTCCTGCTCTAACAGCCCAGATAACGTTTACATCCCATGGGCAATGGCGCCTGTCACATGTAAAGCGCTGACAGAGGGAGTGGACTCGCTCTGTCTCCCATCGGTAGTCTGCAAATGCGAATTCAGGGTGCCGATGCGTGTACATGCTGGCTGGGGTCTGATATAGGCCCCAAACCAGCCTTGAGTAGTTTCCAGCAGGCTGTGCTTCTGGCGCAGCCTGCTGGTCAATGTCAGTAAAGTATTGACATTAAAACTCAATGCACTATAAGGATAGTGCATTGTATTTTTAAATTAATCAAAATGTTGTCTGTTATAGTCCCCTTGTGGGACAATTAAGTGGTGTGACAGGACATGGGGGAAAGTGGTAGAAGGAGTCTACATTTCACCTAGGTTCCTGTCCTATACGTTCTAAAAAGCAGCCAGGGAATTGACAGCAAGGAAAACTAGGTTTTCTCTTTGCAAGGGTTTTGTTAAAAAACCTGGTTAGAAGGGCCTGGCTGCTTGGAGCAGGGAGAGTTGGGTGGGTCCCTGCTCCAATTAGCCACTCCAGGTATTCAGGGTAACTGTGGCTAATCACCTTGGAACCTGAGTGTGCTATAAAAGGGCAAACAGCTCACTAGCTGATCTCTCTGCTCCTGGGAAGAACCCTGCTGGGTGAGTGAAAAACAACAGTGTGTTTTGTTGATGGAGCTGGGCACAAGGCTCCGTTTCATGTAGTTAGGGACGACTGCCTGTCTAGAAGTAGTGGCCAGACAGCCAGGTATTTCATTTGTTTTGAACTTTTTGTTTAATTCTTTTTTTCTGCAAAAGTCAATAAAACTGGCTGAGGCCAGTTGCACCATATTTGCTTGGACTGGACTGTGTTTTATGTGCCTATAGCGCCCGTCTATCCCAGGAGACGGCGGTCCCGTGAGCTAATCCCGCTACATATGGTGGAGGCTGCGCTGGCACAAAAATCCAGCAAGTTTTATGTCCTGGGTTAAGTCTGCTGTTCTGAAAAAAACAGATATGGAGGAAGTGCTGAAACAGCTGATCCAGGCTAACATACAGCTCCAAAAGGCGAATGCTAACCAGCAGGAAACCAATCGGTTGTTTATGGAGACTACGCAAGCTGGTTTCAGAGAACAGCAATCGCTTAATAAAAGTCTGGTGGAGCAGATAGCGGTGCTGGCTGAAAGGCCCCATGTCCAGGAGGAATCCATCTCTGTGGGCAGGAGAGTGCAAGCTTCCCTTCAAAAATGGTAGCAGGGGATGATGTGGAGACCTACCTCACCATTTTTGAAAGAGCCGCTGAAAGAGAGAAACTCCCAGCCGAACAGTGGGTAGACACCCTTGCTCCATTTCTGAGTGGGGAGCCACAGAAAGCCTACTATGATTTGAGTGAGCAGGATAGCTTGGGTGTAACATCTGCGGTCAGAGCCCAGCGAGTGCACAACTGGACTTTCTAAATGGATAAACCAGTGAGGTCGCAAATGTATGATCTTTTTCACCTGGCTAAAAAATGGCTACAGCCAAAGGTATCTACAGCCACTCAGGTGGTGGAAAAAGTGGTCCTGGACCGGTTTGTTCGTGCTCTACCAGTTCGGATACAGCGCTGTGTAGGACAAGCGGACCCCAGGGATGTGGATCAGCTCGTCGCCCTAGTGGAGCGGTATCTGAACACCGAGGAGTATCTCCAAGACCTCTCTCCTACTTGGCCGGCCCCAGGGAGCCAGAAGTCTACTGATCGTGGTAAGACTGTTCCTAATCTAAAGGGGGCGAGGGAGGGCCGTAAAGTAGGAACTGAGACTGACCTATTAGCCAGACCTCTTAGGCCAGTTAGCCCTAGACAGCCTTGGGCGGTCAAAAACATTGTTTGCTGGCGATGTCAAGGACTGGGCCACGTGGCTGCCAACTGTCCTTTGGCTGATGAGCCTATGGAGTGTGACAGTGGGCGGAGGAGGTCATTGTTTGCGGGACCTGCCTACTCTGCCTTGCCAACCCCAGATATGGAGCGACAAACTTGCAGCTTGGTGATTGAAGGACACTCAGTTCAAGCTCTGTTGGACTCTGGTAGTCTAGTGACTCTTGTGCATGGCAGCCTGGTGGACACTAGGAAGCTGCAAAAGAGACAGATGGGGGTCATCTGCATACATGGGGATACAAAATAGTACCCCACTGCTATAGTCTCTTTTGAAACCCCGTGCGGGAAAGTAACCCATGAAGTGGGGGTTGTAAACAGTCTGTTGCATACTGTCATTGTGGGGTGTGATTTTCCTCTGTTTTGGAAAATGTGGAATATGCTTGATAAGTGTTTAAGTGGGTCTGCTGTAGATCCCATTCCCCTGGCTGAGACTGAAAATGTGCAAACAGTAGGGGTGACCCACAGTGAAACCGAGAATTTTCCCTTAGCAGTGCTTGCAGGTGATACTGATGATGTCCCGGAAATTGGTCTCCCTGACTTGCCAGTCTCCAATGATAACTTTGGGACAGCTCAACTCAGGGACCCTACATTAACCCACGCATGGCAAAGTGTGAAAGTAGTCAATGGGGTACCTCAAGATACTGGGGTAGAGAAAATATTTCCCCATTTTTCTATAGAGAATAAACTCTTATATAGAGTTGATGAGCAAAATGGACAAGTTGTGGAGCAACTTGTGGTCCCAAAATCGCATCGCCAAAAGGTGATGGATCTAGCCCATTCACATGTGCTAGGAGGGCACTTGGCTTATGAAAAAACCAAAGACCGGATTTTGCAGAGGTTTTATTGGCCCGGGGTACATAAAGAGATAAAAGAATACTGTGATTCATGCACAGAGTGTCAATTACACAACCCGGTAGCGACCTTTAGGAGTCCGTTAGTTTGAGAGGATTGCAATTGATTTGGTGGGACCTCTTGTTAAGTCTGCCAGAGGTGACCAATACATTTTGGTTGTCCTTGATTATGCTACCCGCTATCCTGAAGCAATACCTCTAAGGAAAACCTCTGCAAAAGTGATAGCCAAGGAGTTGTTCCAGATGTTTACTAGAGTGGGCGTACCTAAAGAAGTACTCACTGACCAGGGGACGCCCTTTATGTCAAAGGTTACAAAAGAGTTGTGTAAACTGTTGAAAATAACTCACTTGCGTACCTCAGTTTATCACCCCCAAACGGATGGACTAGTCGAAATGTTCAACAAAACCTTAAAAGGGATGCTCAGAAAAGTGGTGGCACAGGATGGGAAAGACTGGGATTGTCTTTTACCATATCTTATGTTTTCTGTACGGGAGGTGCCTCAAGGATCTACCGGATTTTCTCCAGTTTGAGCTAGTGTATGTTCGGCACCCTCGGGGTCTTTTGGATATTGCCAAAGAGACCTGGGAGAGTGAGGCTACACCCTACAAAAGTGTGATTGAACACTTGTCCCAAATGCAGGATAGGATTGGAAAAGTAATGCCCATTGTAAAAGAACACTTGCTGCAGGCCCAGGAGAGTCAGTCCCAGGTTTACAACAGGTTGGCCAAAGTAAGAAACTTCAACCCTGGGGATAGGGTATTAATCCTTGTCCCCGCAGTAGAAAGTAAATTTTTGGCCAAATGGCAAGGACCTTATGAAATAGTTGAAGGTCGGAGAGGTGAATTACTGGGTTCACCAACCAGGTAGAGGTAAGCCCTACCAAATTTATCATGTGAACCTAATCAAACCCTGGAAAGACCGAGAGGTGTTAGCAGCTTACAGCAGTGGGAAAAAGGGATGTAGCGTTGAGATACCAGAGGTAAAAATTGCAGACACTTTGTCGGGATCTCAAACCCAAGAGGCAAAAGAGTTTGTACAGAAAAATAAAGATGTATTTTCTGAGCTACCTGGTCGAACAGATATAATTAAACATGATATTGTAACCGAGCCAGGGGTCAGAGTCAACCGAAAGCCTTATAGAATACCTGAGTCTAGACGTAAAGCTGTCTCCCAAGAAGTCCAAACAATGCTTCAGTTAGGGGTTATAGAGGAGTCCCATAGTGACTGGTCTAGTCCTATAGTGTTGGTTCCCAAACCTGATGGCACTATACGTTTCTGTAATGACTTCAGGAAACTGAACACTGTCTCAAAGTTGGATGCTTACCCAATGCCTTGAGTGGATGAGTTAATTGATAGGCTTGGTAATGCTAGGTTCTTTACCACATTAGATCTTACAAAAGGTTACTGGCAAGTACCGTTGACTGAGGGGGCCAAAGAAAAAACTGCTTTTAGTGTCCCTGATGGCCATTTTCAGTATGTAGTCCTTCCCTTTGGTTTGCATGGGGCCCCGGCCACATTTCAGAGGATGATGGACAAAATTTTAAGACCACATCGTAGATACGCAGCTGCCTATTTAGACGATGTGATAATCCATAGCATGGATTGGGAAAGTCATCTACCCAGGGTAGAAGTCGTCCTGAATTCTATTAGGGAAGCAGGGTTGATGGCGAATCCAAAAAAATGTGCCATTGGGCAAGAAGAGGCAAAGAACTTGGGGTACATGATTGGGCGAGGAGTTATAAAACCTCAAATAAACAAAGTGGAAGCCATCCAGAGCTGGCCAAGGCCTTTGAACAAAAAACAAGTCAGAGCATTCCTAGGTTTAACTGGTTATTATAGGCGTTTTATTGAAAATTTTGCCAGCATTGCGAGCCCTTTAACAGACCTTACAAAAGGGAAGGATTCAACCATGGTCAAATGGACCACGGAAGCGGAACAGGCCTTTCAGAACCTGAAGCAGGCTCTGTGTGCCCACCCAGTGTTAGTCACACCAGATTGTAAAAAGGAGTTCATTGTGCAAACAGATGCCTCGGATGTTGGTATATGGGCTGTGTTGTCGCAAGTAAGGGCTGTGGAAGAGCATCCTGCAGTGTACCTGAGTAAAAAGTTAAATGAACATGAAAAGAAATACTCCATTGTAGAAAAGGAGTGTTTGCAGTTAAGTGGGCCATAGAAGCTCTCAGGTATTATTTGGTAGGGAGAACATTCAAACTGGTAACTGACCATGCCCCCCTTAAATGGATGTGCCAAAACCGTGAGAAAAACAGGCGAGTGACCCGATGGTTCATGTCTCTTCAAGATTATAGTTTTACAGTTGAACATAGGCCCGGGCGTCAGCTTGGAAACGCCGATGCCCTGTCCAGGATGTACTGTTTAAGGGCACAGAGTGTATCTACCCCAAGGTCGAAACAGGGGGGGAGGATATGTGACAGGACATGGGGGAAAAGTGGTAGAAGGAGTCTACATTTCACCTAGGTTCCTGTCCTATATGTTCTAAAAAGCAGCCAGGGAATTGACAGCAAGGAAAACTAGGTTTTCTCTTTGCAAGGGTTTTGTTAAAAAACCTGGTTAGAAGGGCCTGGATGCTTGGAGCATTCAGTATTCAGGGTAACTGTGGCTAATCACCTTGGAACCTGAGTGTGCTATAAAAGGGCAAACAGCTCACTAGCTGATCTCTCTGCTCCTGGGAAGAACCCTGCTGGGTGAGTGAAAAACAACAGTGTGTTTTGTTGATGGAGCTGGGCACAAGGCTCAGTTTCATGTAGTTAGGGACTACTGCCTGTCTAGAAGTAGTGGCCAGACGGCCAGGTATTTCATTTGATTTGAACTTTTTGTTTAATTCTTTTTTTCTGCAAAAGTCAATAAAACTGGCTGAGGCCAGTTGCACCATACTTGCTTGGACTGGACTGTGTTTTATGTGCCTATAGCGCCCGTCTATCCCAGGAGACGGCGGTCCCGTGAGCTAATCCCGCTACAGTGGTAAAAAAAAAAGTTAAACAAAACAAACACATTTATTAAATTAAAAATAGTCTAGTAAAAAAAAGTTTTTTTCACCATTGAAAATATGCTTTTCAATTAAAAAGAACATGTAAATTATCCACTAAGGTGAACACAGTACAATTTTTTTAAAATTTTTTTTTTTTTTTTTTTTTATGACAGAATTGCTAATTTATACTTAGTTGCCACTGAAAAAACTTAATAGCAAGCAATCAAAAGGCATCATTTACTCCAAAATGAAAACTAAAAGTTGTACTACACAAATCAAGCCCTCACACAACTCCATAGAAAGAAAAATAAAAAAAAGTATGAGTCTTTGGAAGCCACGATGCAAAAGATTTTCTTCCTTTTAAAAAAAATGGGTTTTATTGAACAAAAGTAGTAAAAACTGAAAAAAAAAAAACTGTATGTATTTGGTATTGCTTTAATCGTACTGACCCAGAGAATAAAGATATAATGTTACTTATAATGAAAAATGAGCGCTGTAAAATCTATAACATAAATACTCAGTGGCAGTATTGCTGTTTTTCCCATCTCCCTCCCAGTTAGAGTTAATAAAAGTTAATCAGATAGTTATGTGTACCCTAAAATGGCACCATTTAGATTACAACTTGTTCCCAAAAAACAAGCCCACATACAGCCATATAGACAGAAAAAAAGGCAAAGATTAAAAAAGGAAGAAAAATTATTGATCAGTAAGGGGTTAACCTTTGTAAGATGAATCAGGGTTGGATCATCCAGAATTTCCACACACCTGTGCCTGATGCATCAGACTGAATCATTCTTCCAGTAACATTGTGAAAAATGTCCTGTTACTTCTGCCCACGTGCGGATGCCACTATTCTGATGCTGCCACCATCTTGTGCTGTTACTGCCACTGATGTCCCCCCTCCGCCATTCTGTGACTGTTCATGCTGTTGCCACCCTCAGTACTCTGCTCTGGGGCCATTAGTGTGGTCTGTCTGAAGAACCGAAAAAATAAACACAACAATTCCTGTCTTTGGGGCATCCATAAGGCTTTGATCACATGGTCAGAAATTTGCATCAGGATTGATCATGATTTGGAAGCCAAAAGCAGGAGTGGGTCCAAAACACAAAAGACATTCAAATATTTTCATGACATTTTATCTGTTTTGGACCCTCCTATTTTTGATTTACAAATACTGAAAATGTACTGATCAAATTCTGACCATGTAAAGGCAGATGCTCAAAATACAGGATCTTTTTTTTTTTTGGGGGGGGCAGTTTTCTGACGGTTCAAAAGGGAAAAATAAACAATGATGTCAACACAACCTTATTGCTGACACCCTCCCCACTCTGTTATTTGGCCACTCCCGAATCAGTGGCTAACAGAATAGGTTATCAATCAATGTGGACACCCCACAAACAGCGTCTGAATCAAATTTGAATCTGAGACAGCGTCTGAATCAAATTTTTCAAAATCTTTGCTTATCTCTACTGGTAGTTACAACCGAGTTGAGTGAATCAAAGTATCCAAAGTGGACTTTGATCCAAATTTCAGGAAAAATTTGATTCGCCATAAGGCCAATTTTTTTCACACTGCATGGTAACACATTAATTTTTCCTAAAATGGTGGCTGAAAGTTAAAAAAATATATACTCACACGTGATGACCTCACCGCGATATCACGCTGGGCGCCAGCAGTGATATTATCACTAATGACGCCACCACATGTGGCCAGCGTGATCATGAGGTGATATCATCACGCTAGCTACAAGTCCTTTGACGGATTTTCTTTAATCAAGATTGGAGCAGATGGCTTCTCCACAACCAAGAGGATGAGGTGAGTATAATTTTTTTTAACCCCTGATTAATGGAAAGCAATTTGTGAAGAAGTAATTTGTAACAAATCAAATTTCTAGTCAAAATTTGGTGAAGCTGACAAATTGAATTTTTTAAAACTTCGCTCATTTCTAGAGAAATGCCACAAAAGTCTTTAGAACATATAAGTACACCTCTGAACGGCAAATATATATATTTTTGCCACTAATACATGCCAAAAAGGGCTTTAGAAAATATAACTGCACCGCTGATCAGCAAATAGGCCCTTATTTTTTTTTCCAGTTATACACGCCACAAAAGGATTTAGAACATCTAACTGCACTGCTGAAGTCAAATATATATTTTTTATATTTTTTGCCACTAATCCACTCCAAAAAGAACTTTAGAACGTATAACTGCACCGCTGAATGGCAAATAGGCCCTTACTTTTTTCTACTTCTACACGCCACAAAAGGCTTTCGAACATATAACTACACCTCTGAACGGCAAATAATATATATTTTCTTGCCACTAATACATGCCAAAAAGGGCTTTGGAACATATAACTGTACCACTGAACGGCAAATAATATATATTTTTTTGCCACTAATACACGCCAAAAAGGGCTTTAGAAAATATAACTGCACCGCTGATCGGCAAATAGGCCCTTATTTTTTTCCACTTATACACGCCACAAAAGGATTTAGAACATGTAACTGCACCGCTGAAGTCAAATAATATATATTGTTTTGCCACTAATACACTCCAAAAAGAACTTTAGAACGTATAATTGCACTGCTGAACAGCAAATATATATTTTTTTGCCACTAATACACGCCAAAAAGGGCTGTACTTTTCTCACTTCATCACACAACGGCACACTTTTTTTTTATGCCAGTAATACATGCCAAAGAGGGCTTTAGAATATATAACTGCACCGCTGAAAAGTAAATAAGCCCTTACTTTTTTCCACTTATACACTCCACAAAGCGCTTTAGAACATATAACTGCACCGCTAAACGGCAAATAATATATATTTTTTGCCACTTATACACGCCAAAAAGGGCTTTAGAACATATAACCGCTAAATGGCAAATAATGTATATTTTTTTGCCACTAATACACACCAAAAAGGGCTTTAGAACATATAACTGCACTGCTGAACGGCAAATAATATATATATTTTTTGCCACTGATACATGCCAAAAAGGGCTTTAGAACATATAACTGCATCGCTGAAAGGTAAATAAGCCCTTACTTTTTTCCCACTTATACACTCCACAAAACGCTTTAGAACATATAACTGCACCTCTAAACGGCAAATAATATATAATTTTTTGCCACTAATACACACCAAAAAGGGCTTTAGAATATATAAATGCACTGCTGAACGGCAAATATTTTTTTTTGCCACTAATACATGCCAAAAAAGGCTGTAATTTTCTCACTTTACAACACAACGACTAATAACCCCTTTTATTCCACTAATACAAGGCAAAAAAATATTTACAACATATACAGTGCCTTGCAAAAGTACTCATTCCCCTTGACTTTTTTCATATTTTGGTGCCTCAAAACCTGGCACCAAAAAACCTTGACTTTGAAGATTTTTTTTATTTATTTTTTAATGTGAAGCAAACAACAAATAGGACAACATAACAGAAAAAGTCAATGTGCATAACTATTCACCCCCTAAAGTGAATACTTTGTAGAGGTACCTTTTGCAGTAATCACAGCCCCAAGTCGCTTTGGATAAGTCTCTATGAGCTTGCCACATATTACCACTGGGATTTTTGCCCATTCCTCCTTGCAAAACTGCTCCAGCTTCTTCAAGTTGGATGGTGTGTGCTTGTTAACAGCAATGTTTAGGTCTGACCACAGATTTTCTATTAGATTGAGATCTGGGCTTTCACTAGGCCATTCCAAAACATTTAAATGTTTCCCCTTAAACCACTCAAGTGTTGCTTTAGCAGTGTGTTTGGGGTCATTGTCCTGCTCCTGCTGGAAGGTAAACCTCCGTCCTATCCTCAAATCACGCACAGTGGTACAGGTTTTGCTCAAGAATATCCCTGTAGTTAGCACCATCCATCTTTCCCTCAACTCTGACCAGTTTCCCAATCCTGGCTGCGGAAAAACATCCCCACAGCATGATGCTGCCACCACCATGTTTCACTGTGCGGATGTTGTTCTTTGGGTGATGTGATGTGTTGGGTTTTGCGCCAGACATAGCATTTTCTTTGATGGCCGAAAAGTTCAATTTTAGTCTCCTGAGACCAGAACACCTTCCTCCATACATTTTGGGAGTCTCCCACATGCCTTTTCGCAAACTCACAATGTGCCTTTTTGTTTCTTGCTGAAAGTAATGGCTTTCTTCTGGCCACTCTGCCATAAAGCCCAATTCTATGGAGCTTACAGCTTATTGTCGTCCCATGTACAGATACTCCAGTCTCTGCTGTGGAACTCTGCAGCTCCTCCAGGGTTACCTTAGGTCTCAGTGCTGCCTCTCTGATTAATGCCCTCCTTGCCCAGTCCATGAGTTTTCGTGGGCGGCCGGCAATTGGCAGATTTGCTGTTGTGCCATGTTCTTTCCATTTGGTTATAATAGATTTGATGATGCTCCTGGGGATCATCAAAGATTTGGATAATTTTTATAACCTAACCCTGAATTGGACTTCTCAAACATTGTCCTTTACTTTTTTGGAGAGTTCCTTGGTCTTCATGGCAGTGTTTGGTTAGTGATGCCTCTTGCTTAGGTGTTGCAACCTCTGGGGCCTTTCAAAAAAGGTGTGTATATGTAATGACAGATCATGTGACACTTAGATTGCACACAGGTGGACATCATTTCACCAATTATGTGACTTATGAAGGCAATTGGTTGAACCAGAGCTTTTTATGGGCTTCCTAACAAAGGGGGTGAATACATATGCACATGCCAATTTTCTGTTTTGTATTTCTAAACAATAGTTTTATTAATATATTTTTCTCATTTCACTTCACCAACTTAGACTATTGTGTTCTGATCCATCACATAAAATTCAGATTAATAAAACCTTGAACTTAAAACTGTAATGTAACAAAATATGAAGAAAGGCAAGGGGGTGAATACTTTTGCAAGGCACTGTAACTGCACCGCACAAGGGCAAATAATACGTATAAATATTTCCTTGTAATAAACCTTGTTAATGGCTGTATCAAACAGCACTTGCACACCAATAAGAAGAACGGTTTGCTGGAATTACAGAGCTGTATAATGGCAATTTGGATCCCCAGTCAGTGCAGCAAGGTGTAATAGGATTGTTCCTATTACCCAGGCTGTTAACTCCCCTATTGAACCCTGTTATGCTTCAATACTGTGTAATGATTCCTCCCTATCCTTTCCCTGAACTTCTATACAGCAAAATAAAAGTTTTAAAGTCTTTTCTACCACTGTCCCTAGCGCCTGCTGATGTCTCTCCCTGCACTAAGTATACTGGAAAATGGCTGAATCCAAGATGGCTGAGGCTATTTATAGGACTGTAACATCACAGGGCTGGCTGCTGATTTGCTGCATGCATGGCATTGTGGGTGATCCCTCGTTCCCCGAGTTCCTTGCTCCATGTCCTAACATGTGCAGCAGCCATTTTAGGAAAAAATTTAATTTGTTACCACGAAGCGTGAGGAAATTCGGATTCGGTGCAAATCGAATTTGTCCTGAAATTCGGATTGAATTCCAATTTGTCAACTTCGATTCGCTCTTCTCTACTGATGATAATGCCATGTTTCTATATATTTTTACTATTTTTCTTTTCCTCCTGCAGCCTCATAGCTCTGCAACTGCTTCCTCTCCTCCTCCAGACTGAAGGGGAGGGCTGATTTAGCTTCCCATATCTGATTTTGGAATTCCCTTGTGGTAATAAAAGGTTAAGGAACAAGAAAAAAAAATAGTGTGGCTAAATAGAAATTTAAAGAAAGCAATAAATGACAAAAAAAGGCATTTAAATCACTAAAATAGGAGGGTAGCGAGGAAGCATTAAAAAACTATGTAAAAAAATTGAATATGTAAAAGACAAAAAAAAGCAGCCAAACTAGAGACAGATAGACTAATTGCCAAAGAGAGTAAAACTAAGCCTAAAATGTTCTTCAATTATTTAAATAGTAAAAAGTATAAATATGAAAGTGTCGGCCCTTTACAGAGTAATGAGGGGGGAGTTGCAGAGAGCGATGAGGAGAAAACAAATCTATAAAAAAAATATTCTCCACTGTATTCACTGAAGAAAATAAACTGTTAGATGAAATGCAGAATGTAAAAGTAAATCACCCATTAATTGCCCTGTCTGACTTAGGAAGAAGTACAGCAGCGTCTCAAAAAGATTTAAATCGACAAATCGCCGGGACCAGAAGGCATAGCCTCTCATATACTAAGAGAATTCATGTTAGTAATGTTATAGCCAGACCCTTATTTCCGATATTTAAGGACTCTATACTGACAGGGAGTGTTCCACAGGATTGGAAACTCTGTAAAGTAATTAACATGGAAGAGGACAGTATACTGCTACAGAGGAATCTGGATAGATTGGAGGCTAGGGCAGATACGGATGTAGTAGAGTAAACACTCATGATTTATGAGACATGTTATCTAAACTAAATGCGTTAAGCAAACACCTTCAATTGCTTTTTAATGGCTTTTGTCTAGAGATAACGTGATGAGTTAAGAAATTTGAGTTAAGAGCTTGAGTGCTAACCTTGCTACATCTGTAAGTGTCAGATTAGGTTTAACATTGACAAATATAATGTTATGCACATGGGAAGAAATAATGCAAGTCACCAGTACATACTAAATCAGGGATGGCCAACATGTGGCTCTCCAGCTGTTCGAAAACTACAACTTCCAGCATGCCCAGACTGCCTTTAGCTATCAGCCTAGAGCAGGGCATGGTGGGAATTGTAGTTTTGCAACAGCTGGAGAGCTGCAGGTTGGCCATCCTTGTACACTAAACTGTGTAAAGCAATTGACACGGAAGAGGACAGTATACTGCTACAGATGGACCTGGATAGATTAGAGGCTTGGGCAGAAAAGTAGCAGATGAGGTTTAACACTGAAAAATGTAAGATTATGCACATGGGAAGGACTAATGCAAGTCACCTGTACATACTAAATGATAAAACAATGGGTAACACTGACATGGAAAAGGACCTAGGAATTTTTGTGAACAGAAACATAGAAACACAGCAAACTAATCTGCAGAAACCAGTGTCAGGCAGCTGCTGCCAAGGCCAATAAGATAATGGGTTGCATCAAAAGGGTCATAGATGCCTGTGATGAGAACATAGTCCTGCTACTTTACAAATCACTAGTCAGACCACACATAGCAGAGTTAGAGAGGGTTCAGAGGAGGGCATTTAAAGCAATAACTGGAATGGGTGAACTACGGTACCCTGAAAGATTATCAAAATTTGGCTTATTCACTTTAGAAAAAAGACAACTGAGGAGAGATCTAATAACTATGTACACTCACCTAAAGAATTATTAGGAACACCATACTAATACGGTGTTGGACCCCCTTTTGCCTTCAGAACTGCCTTAATTCTACGTGGCATTGATTCAACAAGGTGCTGATAGAATTCTTTAGAATGTTGGCCCATATTGATAGGATAACATCTTGCAGTTGATGGAGATTTGAGGGATGCACATCCAGGGCACGAAGCTCCCGTTCCACCACATCCCAAAGATGCTCTATTGGGTTGAGATCTGGTGACTGTGGGGGCCATTTTAGTACAGTGAACTCATTGTCATGTTCAAGAAACCAATTTGAAATGATTCGAGCTTTGTGACATGGTGCATTATCCTGCTGGAAGTAGCCATCAGAGGATGGATACATGTTCTCATTCTTTTTACGCCAAATTCGGACTCTACCATTTGAATGTCTCAACAGAAATCAAGACTCATCAGACCAGGCAACATTTTTCCAACAGTCCAATTTTGGTGAGCTCGTGCAAATTGTAGCCTCTTTTTCCTATTTGTAGTGGAGATGAGTGGTACCCGGTGGGATCTTCTGCTGTTGTAGCCCATCCACCTCAAGGTTGTGCGTGTTGTGGCTTCACAAATGCTTTGCTGCATACTTCGGTTGTAACGAGTGCTTATTTCAGTCAACGTTGCTCTTCTATCAGCTTGAATCAGTCGGCCCATTCTCCTCTGACTTCTAGCATCCACAAGGCATTTTTGCCCACAGGACTGCCGCATACTGGATGTTTTTCCCTTTTCACACCATTCTTTGTAAACCCTAGAAATGGTTGTGCGTGAAAATCCCAGTAACTGAGCAGATTGTGAAATACTCAGACCGGCCCGTCTGTCACCAACAACCATGCCAGGCTCAAAATTGCTTAAATCACCTTTCTTTCCCATTCTGACATTCAGTTTGGAGTTCAGGAGATTGTCTTGACCAGGACCACACCCCTAAATGCATTGAAGCAACTGCCATGTGATTGGTTGACTAGATAATTGCATTAATGAGAAATAGAACAGGTGTTCCTAATAATTCTTTAGGTGAGTGTATAAATATATGTTAGATTTGAGCTTTATATTGTTTGAAAGCTGGCATTCCAAGCTTTAAAAAAATACAGACAGCATTATCTTCACTACATGGGAAGATATCACTGTTAGAAATCGTGATGCAGTGAATATAGCTGAAAGTGAAAGTAAAAGCAGGTTTTACCCACTATTATTCTCGATTCAATTTCTAACAGTCATATCTCCTGTTTAGCTTGGGCTAACGCTGTCATTTTGGTTTTATATGAAAACCAGTCCCATGCTTCTTGCTGGTACCATTTAGGAAATATCAGCAGCTAAACAGCTAATATGACAAAAGGTTTCTAGTTTAAAAAAAAATAGATTTAAATAGAATGAATATGACATGTACAATTATATGTTCATAGATAGTGTTGGGCACGAATATTCAAATCGATTTTAACCGCGAATATCGCCACTTCGAGAATTTGCGAAGATTTAGAATATAGTGCTATATATTCATATTCGTGAATATTCTGGATTTTTTTTTCATCTGAACCCATGATCCCTCCCTGCTTCTTGCTTGTGGGCCAATGAGAAGGCTGCAATGTCTTTGTCAGAGCTTATCAACATCCCTAGCAACCAATAGGAAAGTTTCCTACCCCTTTACTATATAAGAAACTCCCCAGTAGCCACTTTCTGCAGTTTTTTGCAGTTCTGAGAGAGACGGCAGTGTCATTCCTATGCGCTGTGCTTTGCTGAGTCATTACATTAGATAGTGAGTTAGCTTATATATCTATAATACAGATAGTTAGTCAGTGTAGGTTAGATAGTGATATAGTGTAGCTGATAGGTTCTGCTGCCCATACATACATGCTACAGACATAGTGCTGGGATGTCACAAGTTTACAACAACACTTAATGCACCAATCAGTAATATGTAGTCAGACCTGCTAATATGTGAAGTTGCACGTATTGTGCCAAAATATGTGCATCATTAATTGCTGATTTGCGCAATCTAATGGAGCACTCCATCTGCATATAAAGCTATTGTAATGTTCTGCCGTGGCAACCATTTTCTCGTCTCAGGAAACTTCAAGCAGCTTGAAAAATGTAGCAAAAGTGACCCACGCCTGTATTGCATGCGCAATACGCACGTATTACATTGTCGTTTTTTGCAATCAAGAAAATAATGGAAAATTCTCGATGACAAATATTCACAAAATAATGTGAATACGAATATTGCCCCTGCCGCTCATCGCTATTCATAAACACATTTCAGTTATTGGCATTTCAGTGCTAATAAGATTGCAAAAAACACATGCAACTGTGTATCTCTCCTTGTACTTACAATCATAAAAGTTTCTTGACATACTCCTGTAGGTGAAGGAGTTTGCATTTGTGTATCTGCATACACAAGTTCTAAATTTAAAATACTGGGTTTTGGGATGTATCTATAACGTATTTTGTTTATAATCCCTAATTATAGGTATATAAATTGAATCATTTGATATAGTAGAAAATATAATATTTCAACTGATTAATATTTGTGTTTAGAAAAAAATAAACTGAAAATGATTACTAAGAGCATTAAAACATATTGCATCGCAGCACATTAAACAGATTCTCCGGGAATTATTAAAATTACTGAAAATACTTAACCCCATAGTGATCACCCATAAGTGTTTTTTACGGTGGTCACTAAGGGGCCTTAGGCAGCGGGGACCCAGGTCTCACATGAGAGCCGGGGTTATGCTCTAACAGTCCGGACCGGCAGGAGTGCCGATCCGGGCTGTTTAACACTTTATATGCCGCGGGCAATAGCGCTCGCCGCATGTAAAGCGCTGACAGAGGGAGAAAACTCCCTCTGCCTCCCATCTGCACCCTGCAAATACGATTGCGGCGTACCGATGTGTGTGTGAAGGCTGTCTGGGGTCTGATAAAGGCCCCAAACCAGCCTTGAGTAATTTCCAGCAGGCTGCGCCTCTCTCGCGCAGCCTGCTGGTCAGTGTTAGTAAAGCACTTACATTAAAATGCAATGCACTATAGGGATAGTGCATTGCATTTTAAAATCAATCAGAATGTTGTCTGTGAAAGTCCCCTTGTGGGACAATAGTTGTAAAAAAAGTAAAATACAAAGCACAATTATTTAATAAAAAAAATTCCATTAAAAATAAAAAGATGCTTTTTTTCCATTGAAAATATGCTTTTCAATGAATAAAACTGCAAAAAAAAATCTCCCCCATATGTTTGGTATTGCCACATCTGTAACGACTCACACTACATAAATATGATGTAAATTTTCCCCTACGGTGAATGCCGTAAAAAGAATATGAAAAAAATGACATAATTGATCATTTATACTTAGTTGTCACTGAAAAAACTTAATAACAAGCGATCAAAAAGCGTAATTTACTCCAAAATGATGGCAATAAAAAATCAAGCCCTTAAACAACTCCATAGAAAGAAGAATAAAAGTTAGTCTTGAGAAGCGGCGATGCAAAAAATTTATGTATTTGGTATCACTGTAATCGTATTGACCCAGAGAAGTTATTTTATACCAAAAAATTTACGCCGTAAAATTTATAACAAAAACTCAGTAGCGGTATTGCTGTTTTTCCTATCTCCCTCCCAGAAACAGTTAATAAAAGTTAATCAAAAGATTATGTGTAGCCCAAAATGTCACCATTAAAAACTACAACTTGTACAGCAAAAAACAAGCCCTCATAAAGATATATAGACGGAAAAATAAAAGTTATAGCTTGGAACGTGACAATAAAAAAAGGAAGAAAAACACTTGGTCAGCAGGGCCCAAAACGGGCTGGTAACTAAGGGGTTAAAAGACTTTTCCAACACTTTACACCTCATGACCTATTCTCAGGATAGGTCATCCGGGGCCCTTGCCAATCAACTGTTTGAGAAGGCACTTCTATGAGTGCTGTGGCCTTCTCACTGCTTACCATGCACAGCACTGTACATTGTATAGTGGCTGTGCTTGGTATTGCAGCCCAGAGCCATTTACTTCTATGGGGCTTAGCTGCGCCTAGGCCACGTGACCGATGAAAGTGTCATCACTGGCCTAGGAAAAGCTGGAGAAGTCTGCGGCGCTACTGCGAGCACTGGTACCTTCTCAAACAGCTAAATGACAGGAGTCCTGGGTGTCAGACCCCCACTTATCAGTTGCAAAGTTTACTTTAGTTAGTTTTAATGCCTCATTTTGTCTGGGTAGCAATCATCAAATAAAATGGCCTCCGTCCTATTAGTACACACAAAACCTGTCCTAATCACACAGCAGGACAAGTTACTTCACAACTCTAAGGCTACTTTCACACTTGCGTTCGGGGTTCCGCTTGTGAGCTCCGTTTGAAGGCTCTCACAAGCGGCCCCGAACACATCCGTACAGCCCCAATGCATTCTGAGTGGATGTGGATCTGCTCAGAATGCCTCAGTCTGGCTCCGCTTGGCCTCCGTTCCGCTCAGCAGGCGGACATCCGAACGCAGCTTGCAGCGTTCGGGTGTCCGCCTGGCCGTGCGGAGCCAAACGGATCCGTCCAGACTTACAATGTAAGTCAATGGGGACTGATCCGTTTGAAGTTGACACAATATGGTGCAATTTCAAACGGATCGGTCCCCCATTGACTTTCAATGGAAAGTCTGGACGGATCCGTCTGACTAACTTTCACACTTTGATTTTTTTTCTGAAATATAATGCAGACGGATCTGTTCTAAACGGATACCATCGTTTGCATTATAGGAGCGGATCCGTCTGTGCAGACACCAGACGGATCCGTTCCGAACGCAAGTGTGAAAGTAGCCTAAGCTACAGAGCTGCCTCATCCTCCTCTCTGCAATACTTGTCAGGGATTATGACCCTGAATACAGCTGATAAGATCAGGAGACATGAGGTACAGAGAGGATGGACAGGACAGACTGTGGTAATTTGGGTCTGTGGCAATGTAGCTCATTTACTATAAGTGCTGCTGCTCTTAAGGCCTCTTTCACACTACAGTATGTCGATTTCAGTGTTTTGCGTTCCGTTTTTCACGGATCCGTTGTTTCGGTTCCGTTTTTCCGTATGGCATATACAGTAATTACATAGAGAAAATTGGGCTGGCCATAACATTTCAATAGATGATTCCGCAAAAAACGGAACGGATACGGAAGACATACGGATGCATTTCCGTATGCATTCCGTTTTTTTTTTTGCGGAACCATTGACTTTAATGGAGCGTGATTTGCGGCCAAATATAGGACATGTTCTATCTTTTAACGGAACGGAAAAACGGAAATACGGAAACGGAATGCATACGGAGTACATTCAGGTTTTTTTTGCGGAACCATTGAAATGAATGGTTCCGTATACGGAACGCAAAAAACGGCACGCAAAATGGAAAAAAAAACTGTAGTGTCAAAGAGGCCTAAGTCACATCCCCTACCTCCACTCTGTGCTTCATGTCTCCTCATGAACTCCATTCTTTCAGAAATTCAGCTAAATATCTAATAGGATAGCGGCCATTTAATTTCCCCTGATTGCTCCCTAGACAAAACAAGCCATGATAACTAAAGAAATGTATTTGAGAATATATTTATTATAAAGTAATATTTAAAAGAGTAACAAAATTTTTGATTTTTTTTATGTCCCTAATGCCTTAATAACAGTATTATATTAATGTAATTTGTATTTTTACTAGAGATATTTTCCCCTAAAGTCCTAATTCCCTGCGCTCTTTAAATTCACTATTCTCCACACCAATGACTTCTCAGTGGTGTACGGAGTATGGGCTCTACACTTTATGAATGGGGCCACAGAGAGCGGAGTACAAGCAGGCCTTGCACTTGTGTACCCTGTAACAATGTGCTATTCCAGGATCAGCTGAGTGGAATGGGCTCCTGCCTGTGCCTGCTTCGCTAAGCTAAAAGCTTACATTTAGGACTCTTAGGCCTCATGCACACGACCGTTGTGTGCATCCGTGGCCGTTGTGCCGTTTTCGTTTTTTTTTCGCAGACCCATTGACTTTCAATGGGTCCGTGGAAAAATCGGAAAATGCACCGTTTTGCAGCCGCATCCGTGATCCGTGTTTCCTGTCCGTCAAAAAAATGTCCTGTCCTATTTTTTTGACGGACAACGGTTCACGGACCCATTCAAGTCAATGGGTCCGTGAAAGAACACGGATGCACACAAGATTGGCATCCGCGTCCATTATCCGTGGCCGTAGGTTACTTTCATACAGACGGATCCGAAGATCCGTCTGCATAAAAGCTTTTTCAGAAATGAGTTTTCACTTCGTGAAAACTCATATCCGACAGTATATTCTAACACAGAGGCGTTCCCATAGTGATGGGGACGCTTCTAGTTAGAATATACTACGAACTGTGTACATGACTGCCCCCTGCTGCCTGGCAGCACCCGATCTCTTACAGGGGGCTGTGATCCGCACAATTAACCCCTCAGGTTCTGCACCTGAGGGGTTAATTGTGCATATCATAGCCCCCTATAAGAGATCAGGGGCTGCCAGGCAGCAGGGGGCAGACCCCCCTCCCTCCCCAGTTTTAATTTCATTGGTGGCCAGTGTGGCCCACCCCGGCCCCCTCCCTCTATTGTAATATCATTGGTGGCCAGTGTGCGGCCCCCCCGGCCCCCCTCCCTCCCTCTATTGTATTATCATTGGTGGCCAGTGTGCGGCCCCCCCTCTATTGTATTAATCATTGGTGGCCAGTGTGCGGCCTCCCCTCTCCCCTTCCCCCGATCATTGGTGGCAGCGGAGATTCTGATCGGAGTCCCAGTTTAATCGCTCTGGGGCTCCGATCGGTAACCATGGCAACCAGGACGCTACTGCAGGCCTGGTTGCCATGGTTACTTAGCAATATTACAATATTAGAAGCATCATACTTACCTGCTGCGCTGTCTGTGACTGGCCGGGAGCTCCTCCTACTGGTAAGTGACAGGTCTGTGCGGAGCATTGCTTAATGATCTGTCACTTACCAGTAGGAGGAGCTCCTGGCCGGTCACAGACAGCGCAGCAGGTAAGTATGATGCTTCTAATATTGTAATATTGCTAAGTAACCATGGCAACCAGGCCTGCAGTAGCATCCTGGTTGCCATGGTTACCGATCGGAGCCCCAGAGCGATTAAACTGGGACTCCGATCGAAATCTCCGCTGCCACCAATGATCGGGGGGAGGGGGAGAGGGGAGGCCGCACACTGGCCACCAATGATATTAATAAAATAGAGGGGGGGCCGCACACTGGCCAACAATGATAATACAATAGAAGGAGGGAGGGAGGGAGGGGGGGGCGCACACTGGCCACCAATGATAATATAATAGAGGGAGGGAGGGGGGGCCCGCACTGGCCACCAATGAAATTAAAACTGGGGAGGGAGGGGGGTCTGCCCCCTGCTGCCTGGCAGCCCCTGATCTCTTATAGTGGGCTATGATATGCACAATTAACCCCTCAGGTGCAGCACCTGAGGGGTTAATTGTGCGGATCACAGCCCCCTGTAAGAGATCGGGTGCTGCCAGGCAGCAGGGGGCAGTCATGTACACAAATCGTAGTATATTCTAACTAGAAGCGTCCCCATCACTATGGGAACGCCTCTGTGTTAGAATATACTGTCGGATATGAGTTTCACGATCTAACTCATATCCGACAGTATATTCTAACATAGAGGCGTTCCCATGGTGATGGGGACGCTTCAAGTTAAAATATACCATCGGATTGGCGAAAACTCAGATCCGATGGTATAATAGGGACTCCTGACTTTACATTGAAAGTCAATGGGGGACGGATCCGTTTGAAATTGCACCATATTGTGTCAACGTCAAACGGATCCGTCCCCATTGACTTGCATTGTAATTCAGGACGGATCAGTTTGGCTCCGCACGGCCAGGCGGACACCAGGCGACATGTCCGTGGATCCTCCAAAAATCAAGGAAGACCCACGAACGAAAAAACGGTCACGGATCACGGACCAACGGAACCCCGTTTTGCGGACCGTGAAAAAATACTGTCGTGTGCAGGAGGCCTTAGCTTAAGGAAGCTGGCACAGGCAGGAGCCCGCCTTGCTCAGCTAATCCATGGTTACAGGGTACCCAAATGCTATGCCAGCAGTTAGTAAACCTTGGGGGGGGGCACAGCCAGGAGAAGCATTGTGTGTTCCTGCCCATAGTCAGTTCTCTTCAGCCCCATTGATAAAAATGCACAGTCCGTACTCTGTACACCACTGAGAAGTCAGCTGTGTGGAGAATAGTGAATTTAAAGCGCACAGTGAAATCTGCTCTTTAAGGGGGAATATCTCTAGTAAAAAGACAATATCCATTAATGAAATACATTAGACATATTATTATTAGGGCATTAAGGACATTTTTAAAAAAATCATTAAAAGTTTAGTTGCTCATTAAGCATTTTCAGTAATTTTATTAATTCTCAGAGAGCCCCTTTAAGAAGCCAAAGAAGTAGACATCAACTGATGTGAAATATTATTGCTCTTCTTGGGGTTTTATATACATTAATTCATATTCTTTACTTTCTGCCTAATCCATTATGCAGTGTTCAACCAAGCAAGCCTCATCAATGTTCACTGCTGAGTAGCTACAAACCTATGATGACAGAGAACATTTTCTGAGTAATATACCTTTCTATTGTTTCTAGCTGACTGAATTTTATACTTCACTTGACAAACTTTACCATTGTACCGAAATGCTTTGTAATGTCTCTTTCATTTGCTTTAGGCATATCCCATCTTGTATCTTATCCCTAGTGGCACTTTTAGAGACATACAATTCTCTCCTGTCTCAAATTTGCCAAAAGCAAACTGTGTCAGCTACAGAAGTAAGTCATGTGGACACTACATAGTGAAATCTAAAATATTAGTACAGGTTATTCTTTTAAGCACTTGAATCTATAGTTGAACCATTGCACCACTTGTCAGTCTACTGCCAATTATTCTCCAGCATGCAGAACATTGCTTTCTAAATTAAAAAAAATCTTTTGTAACTGAATTTACTTTGAAGTCCAGAATATATTTGAAATGTATTCTTCTTAGGTAAAAGCTGCTTAGCCATAGAAAATTGAAGCAAACCTCAGATGTAGTGGCATACATAGAGAAGTAAGAGCCCAATAGCAAGGATCAAACAAGGCCCCCAACACAGGACAGATGGGTGTCCGCCTAAACCCTTTTCAATGACCCTTGGGCCATTTTTCCATTTGCTAAAAGTTGTTCCTTTAGAGGGTAGAGTCCTGACAAAGTTTTCACCTCCAGCAGAAGAGGAGATAATCCCAACTAAGACTGGGCCCCCCTTGCCCTGGGCCCCAAAGCATTCGCATGGTCTGCCGCTATAGTAGTTACACCCCTGCTCAGATGATATTGTGATGGATGGGAAATGAATACAGAAGCTTAAATAAGCTGCTTGTTTTATTACTGTTAATAAATGACCTGATTACCAGGGGCGTAGCTATAGGGGGTGCAGAGGTAGCAGTCGCTACCGGGCCCAGGAGCCTGAGGGGGCCCAAAGACCCTTGTGCTGCACAAGAAGACACCAGTATTATAGCAAATGCATACTGGTCAAGTTGCCGGCTAGAGTGAAGGGGTTAGGTCAGGAATTTGGCATGGTGGGGAGGGATGTGCCGTTTCAATTTTTGCCTCAGGCAGCATGAAGGCTATGTGCTTCCCTGCCCCTGACCACAAAGCACTGAGGGAAGGGGGACCCCCCAAGCTGAACTCTTGAACCGGGACCCATGAGCCTTTAGCTACGCCCCTGCTGATTACCGTAAGTGTATTTTATCCTAATACTAAAAACTGGATCAAAATGCTGACACTAGGACAAGCTGTATTTGGTAGAATGTGTCATGTAAATTAATGATTACCTTAAGCTAGATTATATATAAAAGTATGCTCTCCAGAGGATTGAAAGCACCATCACCCAAACACCATTGCTTTCATAAGCAGCCACTTATGTTGCTTTATTGCCCCAGTGTATAAGACATCTTACAAGAGAGCCTCATACAGATGTAGCATCGCTAGCGATCGCACTAGGATTGCGTAAGCGCAGATTGATATCCTGAGTAGTGAGAAAACAAATCGTGACTTATCCTCTTTCAGGGTGCAATTAGGGTTTGTAAATAGCAGATGGCGCATGGAGCTGTTTTTTTTTCCATTCACATATACTAGCGCTTTTGAGCTTGCTGTCAGGCACCTGGTAATCCTTGTACTAGCAGCATGCGTATATCCAAACACCACTAATTTATGTTGAAACACATATCTACATCAGCCATCCAACTAAACTATAAACCTCCCCTTCTCATCAATCATCTGACACTTCCATCTCTCTGTATGTATACAGCGCTCCTTCTTCTCCCTCCAGCATTCAGCCGCCCCCCTCAAGCTGTCAATCTTTGTCACCTCCTCCCCCTGCCCTTTTATCCAGCACACTATCTGCACCAGGAGGCTCTGTTTCTATACTGTACCTCAAAACACTGACCACAATTATCTTATTACTGTATATATTTTTGTAACAGTCACCATTATCGCAATGCGATGTGCTCCCATATGTAACACAATGTCACTCAATTTATAAAAAGCTGAATGGACCATACCAAAATCTCAATAAGGGCTCCTGCGGCTGTCAGACATGGGAGGCGAATGACCATTGAGGTACAGTCTAATAATTTAATAAAATGTCCATCAAGGTATGAAGCCTTTCAGCTCTGCATTGGAGACTGAGGACATGGGCCATGGCACAAAATGCTTTATACCGCCATAGAGTGGTCAGACTCAATAATATCTATATACAATAACCCCTGTGACTATTACACTATATATATATATATATATATATATATAATGGAGGAGCTGTCATGTATATCACATACAGGAGCTCTAAATATAATGTAATAAACTCCTGTGACTATTACACATCATCTCCAGAGGGAGATTCGGGCGACCGGCAGCCTGTGCCCTAGGGCGAGCTACAATGTTCAGCAATAAGCTGGATGATCGTTCACATCACAGGTACAGTATTAAGGCTTACAGTAGTTAAGAGTGCAGTACAGTAGCTCCAGCTTCCTAACAATAAGCCAAAGACCAGACAGTCCCGCATGTACAGTATTAGCGCTTTAGTTTGTTATGGAATTAATAAACTGCGTGCACAGTGTGCTTCAGCGGACAGGAGCCTTTAACCCCCTTGTTGGTAGCTGAGTGGTTGTACAGTAATGTGTCTAACCCACCAGCCATACTTTGTTAAAAACTGATATGCCCATGCGATATCACCACCCTAATTCTATCCTATAAAGACGTTGCCCAGCTAGCTAATACACCGATTCTCCAAATTATCATATAATATTAGTCCAGTATATAGTCCAGAGATCTCATACTTCTCAGCTTTTCAATGTAAAGCAGAATGTACCAATTCATTGTCAGCAAACAGAGATACTGAAAATGATGAGAAATTAAAGAGACTTGTGCCGCTGATGTGCTTAGCTTACAGAGGATTGTTTAGATTGCATGCAATTGTAACAAACCCTCACCTGTGAGAAGTATTAGGTCACTCTTCACAGTCAGAAGCTAAAAACCCCTAGAGACCGAATACTTCATCTTATTATATTACTAGTAGAGTTGAGCGAACACCTGGATGTTCGGGTTCGAGAAGTTCGGCCGAACTTCCCGGAAATGTTCGGGTTCGGGATCCGAACCCGACCCGAACTTCGTCCCGAACCCCATTGAAGTCAATGGGGACCCGAACTTTTCGGCACTAAAAAGGCTGTAAAACAGCCCAGGAAAGAGCTAGAGGGCTGCAAAAGGCAGCAACATGTAGGTAAATCCCCTGCAAACAAATGTGGATAGGGAAATGAATAAAAATAAAAATAAAATAAATAAAAATAACCAATATCAATTGGACAGAGGTCCCATAGCAGAGAATCTGGCTTCACGTCAGCAGAGAATCAGTCTCTTCATGCCATAGCAGAGAATCTGTACGTATAAAGGCAAGTTGTTTACTGTGTAAACAAAAGAGAGAGGGCGCACCATAGGGTAAAAACGTTTGGAAATTCAGATTAAATCCCAATTTGGGAGGCTCACCTTGCAGGGTTGCGCAATTATAGGCACAACGCTAATGTAGGCATGTGGGAGATGATTTAATCCCCAATATGAAGGTTGGTATGCAGCCACGGATGTAGATGTCCTCGGATAAGCGTGCCTAGGCCCACACGGAGGATCAAAATGACAGGAAGAAAAGGAACATCTCTCGGCGCAAGGAACCAACCAGAGGTAGACGGTGAATCTTCAAGAGTTTTATTGCAATCACAACGCGTTTCGGGGAAAGGGTCCCCTTCATCAGATTTTCTTCATCTGATGAAGGGGACCCCTTCCCCGAAACGCGTTGTGATTGCAATAAAACTCTTGAAGATTCACCGTCTACCTCTGGTTGGTTCCTTTTCTTCCTGTCATAGCAGAGAATCTGGCTTCACGTCACCCACCACTGTAACAGTCCATTGTCATATATTTAGGCCCCGGCACCCAGGCAGAGGAGAGAGGTCCCGTAACAGAGAATCTGGCTTCATGTCAGCAGAGAATCAGTCTGCATGTCATAGCAGAGAATCAGGCTTTACGTCACCTAACACTGGAACAGTCCATTGTCAGAAATTTAGGCAAAGGCACCCAGGCAGAGGAGAGAGGTCCCGTAACAGAGATTCAGGCTTCATGTCAGCAGAGAATCAGTCTTCATGTCATAGCAGAGAATCAGGCTTCATGTCACCCACCACTGGAACAGGCCACTGTCAGATATTTTTAGGCCCCGGCACCCAGACAGAGGAGAGGTTCATTCAACTTTGGGTTGCCCCGCAATATAATGGTAAAATGAAAATAAAAATAGGATTGAATGAGGAAGTGCCCTGGAGTACAATAATATATTGTTAAGGGGAAGTAGTTAATGTCTAATCTGCACAAGGGATGGACAGGTCCTGTGGGATCCATGCCTGGTTCATTTTTATGAACGTCAGCTTGTCCACATTGGCTGTAGACAGGCGGCTGCGTTTGTCTGTAATGACTCCCCCTGCCGTGCTGAATACACATTCAGACAAAACGATGGCCGCCGGGCAGGCCAGCACCTCCAAGGCATAAAAGGCTAGCTCTGGCCACGTGGACAATTTGGAGACCCAGAAGTTGAATGGGGCCGAACCATCAGTCAGTACGTGGAGGGGTGCGCACAGGTACTGTTCCACCATGTTATTGAAATGTTGCCTCCTGCTAGCACGTTCCGTATCAGGTGGTGGTGCAGTTAGCTGGGGCGTGGTGACAAAACTTTTCCACATCTCTGCCATGCTAACCCTGCCCTCAGAGGAGCTGGGCGTGACACAGCTGCGTTGGCGACCTCTTGCTCCTCCTCTGCCTTCGCCTTGGGCTTCCACTTGTTCCCCTGTGACATTTGGGAATGCTCTCAGTAGCGCGTCTACCAACGTGCGCTTGTACTCACGCATCTTAATATCACGCTCCAGTGCATGAAGTAAGGTGGGCACATTGTCTTTGTACCGTGGATCCAGCAGGGTGGCAACCCAGTAGTCCGCACACGTTAAAATGTGGGCAACTCTGTTGTTGTTGCTCAGGCACTGCAGCATGTAGTCGCTCATGTGTGCCAGGCTGCCCAGAGGTAAGGACAAGCTGTCCTCTGTGGGAGGCGTATCGTCATCGTCCTGTGTTTCCCCTCAGCCACGCACCAGTGATGGGCCCGAGCTGCGTTGGGTGCCAGCCCGCTGTGAACCTGCTTCATCCTCATCCTCCTCCACCTCCTCCTCATCCTCGTCCTCCTCATCCTCCAGTAGTGGGCCCTGTCTGGCCACATTTGTACCTGGCCTCTGCTGTTGCAAAAAACCTCCCTCTGAGTCACTTCGAAGAGACTGGCCTGAAAGTGCTAAAAATGACCCCTCTTCCTCCTCCTCCTCCTGGGCCACCTCCTCTTCCATCATCGCCCTAAGTGTTTTCTCAAGGAGACATAGAAGTCTGGCCATGTTGCCACTGGCCATGTTGGTGGAGTACTCGAAACAGCGCAACAGGGCACACAGGTCTCGCATGGAGGCCCAGTCATTGGTGGTGAAGTGGGGCTGATCCGCAGTGCAACTGACCCGTGCGTGCTGCAGCTGAAACTCCGCTATGGCCTGCTGCTGCTCGCACAGTCCGTCCAGCATGTGCAAGGTGGAGTTCCACCTGGTGGGCACGTCGCATATGAGGCGGTGAGCGGGAAGGCGAAGTTACGCTGTAGCACAGACAGGCGAGCAGCGGCAGGGTGTGAACGCCGGAAGCGCGAACAGACGGCCCGCACTTTATGCAGCAGCTCTGACATGTCGGGTTAGTTGTGAATGAACTTCTGCACCACCAAATTCAGCACATGCGCCAGGCAAGGGATGTGCGTCAAAATGGCTAGTCCCAGAGCTGCAACGAGATTTCGCCCATTATCGCACACCACCAGGCCGGGCTTGAGGCTCACCGGCAGCAACCACTCGTCGGTCTGTTGTTCTATACCCCGCCACAACTCCTGTGCGGTGTGGGGCCTGTCCCCCAAACATATGAGTTTCAGAACGGCCTGCTGACGTTTACCCCGGGCTGTGCTGAAGTTGGTGGTGAAGGTGTGTGGCTGACTGGATGAGCAGGTGGAAGAAGAGGAGGAGGAAGCTGAGTAGGAGGAGGAGGAGACAGGAGACAAAGAATGTTGCCCTGCGATCCTTGGCGGCGGAAGGACGTGCGCCAAACAGCTCTCCGCCTGGGGCCCAGCCGCCACTACATTTACCCAGTGTGCAGATAGGGAGATATAGCGTCCCTGGCCGTGCTTACTGGTCCACGTATCTGTGGTTAGGTGGACTTTGCCACAGATGGCGTTGCGCAGTGCACACTTGATTTTATCGGATACTTGGTTGTGCAGGGAAGGCACGGCTCTCCTGGAGAAGTAGTGCCGGCTGGGAACAACATACTGTGGGACAGCAAGCGACATGAGCTATTTGAAGCTGTCTGTCTCCACCAGCCTAAATGACAGCATTTCATAGGCCAGTAGTTTAGAAATGCTGGCATTCAGGGCCAGGGATCGAGGGTGGCTAGGTGGGAATTTAACCCTTTCTCTCAAATGTTTGTGAGATGGAGAGCTGAACGCTGCCGTATGACATGGTTGAGATGCTTGGTGACGCAGGTGGTGGTGTTGGTGGTACATCCCATGTTTGCTGGGCGGCAGGTGCCAACGTTCCTCCAGAGGCGGAGGAAGAGGCCGAGGCGGTGGCAGCAGCAGAAGAGGCCGAGGCGGCAGCAGCAGAAGAGGTAGCAGGGGGAGCCTGAGTGACTTCCTTGTTTTTAAGGTGTTTACTCCACTGCAGTTCCTGCTTTGCATGCAGGTGCCTGGTCATGCAGGTTGTGCTAAGGTTCAGAACGTTAATGCCTCGCTTCAGGCTCTGATGGCACAGCGTGCAAACCACTCGGGTCTTGTCGTCAGCACATTGTTTGAAGAAGTGCCATGCCAGGGAACTCCTTGAAGCTGCCTTTGGGGTGCTCGGTCCCAGATGGCGGCGGTCAGTAGCAGGCGGAGTCTCTTGGCGGCGGGTGTTCTGCTTTTGCCCACTGCTCCCTCTTTGTCTTTTGCTACGCTGCTGGCTCGGTCTCACCACTGCCTCTTCCTCCGAACTGTGAAAGTCAGTGGCATGACCTTCATTCCATGTGGGGTCTAGGACCTCATCGTCCCCTGAATCGTCTTCCACCCAGTCTTGATCCCTGACCTTCTGTTCAGTCTGCACACTGCAGAAAGACGCAGCAGTTGGCACCTGTGTTTCGTCATCATCAGAGACGTGCTGAGGTGGTATTCCCATGTCCTCATCATCAGGAAACATAAGTGGTTGTGCGTTAGTGCATTCTATCTCTTCCACCCCTGGGGAAGGGCTAGGTGGATGCCCTTGGGAAACCCTGCCAGCAGAGTCTTCAAACAGCATAAGTGACTGCTGCATAACTTGAGGCTCAGACAGTTTCCCTGATATGCATGGGGGTGATGTGACAGACTGATGGGCTTGGTTTTCATGCGCCATCTGTGCGCTTTCTGCAGAAGACTGGGTGGGAGATAATGTGAACGTGCTGGATCCACTGTCGGCCACCCAATTGACTAATGCCTGTACCTGCTCAGGCCTTACCATCCTTAGAACGGCATTGGGCCCCACAAAATATCGCTGTAAAATCTGCTGGCTACTGGGACCTGAGGTAGTTGGTTCCCTAGCACGTGTGGCTGTGGCAGAATGGCCACGTCCTCTCCCAGCACCAGAGGGTCCACTAACACCACCACAACCATGTCCGCGTCCGCGTCCCTTACTAGATGTTTTCCTCATTGTTACCGTTCACCACAATAAGAAAAATATTATTCGGGCCAATGTATTGAATTAAAATTCAGGCCTTTTTTTTACAGACACCTAACACTAAGTCTATCTGGCTATCTATTTAGGTACCGTATTACACTAATACACGCACACCAGTAATGACAGATTTAGCTGAATATAAATTTGAG
Source organism: Bufo bufo (assembly GCF_905171765.1). Classification (NCBI taxonomy): domain Eukaryota; kingdom Metazoa; phylum Chordata; class Amphibia; order Anura; family Bufonidae; genus Bufo; species Bufo bufo. Next base: position 90,719,059 of record NC_053395.1, read on the forward strand.
GCCTATTATTTAGGCGCTGGGTGACAGGTATACGTTTAATCACAGAATTAGACTTGGATCTGCACTGTAGCGTGTGTGTTAAGTTTTTGAGAATTACCCTATCAGCACCTTGAATCTAATATACCCTTTTAAGGATAGATTTAAAGTAGGCCTGATACAGCAGAAACCACTAATTTTGAGAATTGCAAACTTGGGAATTGTTTTTCAACCCAGAACAAAAACTGTGCTTTGACGCTCACTAAAAATAACTTGACCAGCTAAAGCAGTAATGACAGATTTGGATTAATATAAATGTGAGGCCTATTTTTTAGGCGCTGGGTGACAGGCTCAACTTGCCCCTGATGTAGTATATGGCCAAAAAATAACCACACTATTGATGGTTAAATGCACTTGATAAAAGCTTGACCCTGATGTAGGATATAGCAAAAAATAACCACACTATTGATGGTTAAATGTACTTGGTGGCAGCTTGTGCTGGCGCACAAGCAAGCCACAAAATGGCCGCCGATCACCCCAGAAAAAAGTGACTGAAAAAACGCTCTGGGCACCCTAAAAACACTGAGCAATTGAATAGCAGCAGTTCAATGATCCACAGCTGTAGATCGATCACTGAATGAAGTCTTTTGGAGGAGTTAATCTGCCTAATCTCGCCCTAACGTGGCAGCTGCAACCCTACACTTGTATCAGCAGAGTGACGTGCAGCGCTACGTGACCCAAGCTTATATAGAGGCTGGGTCACATGCTGCACTGGCCAATCACAGCCATGCCAATAGTAGGCAAGGCTGTGATGGCCTCTTGGGGCAAGTAATATGACGCTTGTTGATTGGCTGCTTTGCAGCCTTTCAAAAAGCGCCAAGAAAGTGCCGAACAACGAACCCGAACCCGGACTTTTACGAAAATGTTCGGGTCCGTGTCATGGACACCCCAAAATTCAGGAACGAACCCGAACTATACAGTTCGGGTTCGCTCATCCCTAATTACTAGCAATATTATTATTAGATATCATTATCATATTATTTCTATTATATATTATTATATTATGAATATTATTATTATAAATTATCATCCATATTATTACTAATACATATCATTAGCATAGTATTGCTATTATTATATATTATCGCATTATCAATATTATATTAAAACTATAATTATTATATGCTAATTTTAATAACTAATTGAAGATATTTTTTTTCCATCATATTATTAGATATTATTATATCACTTTTATCATTGCTATTAATATTGTATGGATTATTATATTATCATCGATGTTATTTTTGCTGTTATGGGGATTATAAAAGTCCCCACTATATTATTTTTATTATTTTATTCAAAATTATTATAATATTATCAATATTATTATAGTCACTATTAACATATATATATTCTCCCCCACACACATAGACTGACTCCAGAATTTTAATAAAATTTAACAATGTTCCTCTAAAACATACTGTAGGTCAATGAATGCATTAAAAAACGTTTCCTTATGGAGTATAAATAACGTAAAAAAAAATAATAATAATACTGTACAGGAGATTACTTTGTATCTATAAACTTGTTCGCCGGGGACGGATTACTGCCCTCCTGGTTTTATTGGTGGCTTCCATTAACCCTTGTGAACTCAGCACTTGAGCAGAGACTAGCCCCTGGCAGGAGGGGGCAGCGCTCAGTTTCTCGCTTTGATTACAGCTCAGCTCTTCTTTAGAATGAGCTTTCTGTACAGAGATGAGGCAGCATAGTCAGCGGGCAGGGGCACTCAGTGCCAGGGTAGTGGCTACTCAATCCCAAATTTTTTACCACTATAAACAGCAGCTTCTGTTCCCCCCAGACAGACCCCATATAATACATTACACATAAGTGAGGAGAAATCAGCGGGGGGCACTGGACTCATATATATATATATATATATATATATATATATATATAAAAAAAAAAGGCAGCACTCCAAGGATTAAATGAAAGAACAATCACCTTTTATTCACCCATGTGGGCAGTGCAACGTTTCGGCTCAGCACTAGAGCCTTTCTCAAGCAAAAGTGAGGACATAATGCAACATACTTTATAGTCCAGATAATTCTACCAATTCAATAAACAATTAATACATAAACCTTCACAAATAGTAAATACATCTTTCACAAAATCATGATATAAAAAGATCCAAATAGCTTGGTGATAGTGATAAGTGATATATAGCACTTGACATAATTATATTCATAATATGCGGTGTTAAATATACAAAATTCATAAACTATTAATGATTATCAATTAGATTTCATGTGTGTAAAGTGCATAGTGCAATTAGTAATTCATCATACTTGGATACATACTGCTGGGGAAGAAGGAGGAGGGGAGAGGCAATACACTAACTCATGTCGGGCTCAGAGTGTCTAGGGTCAAAGTGCGCATGTCCATTATGACGTACGTACCCACATCAGCAGCACAGCCACAGAAGGAGACGTCACTGCTGACAGGGTGGCAGGCACTACCGTTGTCAGCATGTCACTGTGACATCGAGTCAAAGCCCTGCCCACCAAATGGGACCAATATATACACAGATGTGCAAAGGAGGGATCTCCCCCTATATATTATTTATCCCTCTGTATAGAACTATAGTATCTTAAGCAAGGATCCCAATATAGCCGCACATATCCTATGACACAATGAGTCCAGCAAATGAGGACGTCACGACCCAGGCCAAAGCATGCTCCTCCACAACTCCCAGTCCACCTGCGTAGCTCCACGTATCTAGAAAGGAGAAGAAAAAAGGAAACTCATTGAGAACTATATAAAAAAAAATATATCTTTTGTGTTTATATACAAAAAATGTTTGTCCAATTATAACTACCAAATACACAGTACAACAGCCCAACCCACCATACGGGAAAGAGGGCAAGCCTGCCCATCTCAGAATATACCTCCTGGATTATAATCCGCATTTAATCCATGCGGTTTTAGAGATCCTAATCTATGGATCCAGAATAGTTCCTTTTTTTTAAGCAGTAATGATCTATTGCCACCTCTTCTTTGTATAGGGACGTGGTCAATGATACAGCATCTCAGTTCACTCTCTTTATGCTTACACTCAGAAAAGTGTTTTGAAACCGGTAAATCAAATCTTCGTTTTCTAATAGAATATCTATGATTATTAAGTCGCGTTTTAAAATCTGTGGTAGTTTCACCTACATATAATAATAGACATGGACAGGTGAGCACGTAAATAACGTAGCTAGAATCACATGTAAGGTGAAACTTTATAGGATACAGAACACCAGTACCAGGATGTGTAAAGGATCCCCCCCTCATGATATATCTGCAATTAACGCAGCAGAGACAGGGAAAACAGCCGTGTCTAGGTTGCGTTAATGTAGTTTGCCTATTTACTCTACCAGGACCCACATCGGCCCTAACCAGCTGATCACGCAAACTACATGCTCTACGGTAAGATGACAGTGGTAATTGTTGGAATTCGGTGATAGTACGGTGGCAACCTCCCAAGATTTTCCAATGTTTTTTAATAATATTAGCAATAGCATCATTATGCTCTGTATATGTACTAATGAAAGGAATTCTCTGGAATTTTTTATCTTTTCTATCCCTTCCCTTACAGCCCAAGATAGTAGTGCGATCTAGTTGCGATCCAGAATTTTTTTGTCATCTGATTCATAGAATCCCCCAGAGAATTGGGGTCTGATATCACCCGGCATACCCTCAAAAACTGTGAATATGGTAAGGACTTAACCATTCTTCTAGGATGACAGCTATTATACACTAACAATGTGTTCCTATCTGTTGTCTTAGTGTATAGCTGTGTATACAATTGACCCTCCCTAAGAATAACATTGGTGTCAAGGAACTGAATTTGTTCATAAGAATGAACAAGTGTAAATTGAAGCATCCTATCTACTTCATTCAATTGGTTTTGAAATTCAAACAGTTGCGTCTCAGTCCCAGTCCAAATAAGGAAGACGTCGTCAATGTAACGCCACCACGCCAGAACATGGCTGAAGTGGTGGGAAACATAGCCGACGTCCTCCTCAAAGACATGCATAAATATATTGGCGTAAGTGGGCGCCACATTCGACCCCATGGCCACGCCTTGTCGTTGAATATAATACCTGTCTTGAAATATAAAATAGTTCTGTCTCAGAACTATTTCCAACAATGTCAAAATAAATTGTGAGGCTTCTATAGAGAGCGAAGAGGATGCCAACATTTTAGAGACCGCCATGAGTCCCTTATCATGATCTATAGAAGTATAGAGTGAAACAACATCAAATGAAGCCAAAATGATATTCCCTCTATCTGATATGTCCAATCTTTCTAATTTTTGTAAAAAATCTGTGGTATCCAATATATATGAGGCTGCCCCGGTCGCAAAACCACGCAGGACCCTATCCAAGAATACAGCAATAGTGCTGAAAATGGAATCGGTTCCCGCAACAATTGGGCGACCGGGGAGGGTCCACCAAGGATTTATGAATCTTTGGTAGCACATACAGTACAGGAGTAACTGGATGCGCTACCGTAAGAAAATCCCTCAGATTTGTATCAATGGTGCCTGACACAACTGCGCTAGATAATACATTTTTAATAGTGTCTGCAATACATATCAATGGGGGTATAAATATTCTCATCACTCAACTGCCTAAGAATTTCAGCAACATATTTCTTAGTGTCAAGCACGACCACAGCCCCACCCTTATCAGCAGGCTTTATGCAGTCGCGCTTCAACACTGCTAATGCATTAACCTCTTCAGTGGTGATATTAGGGTGATGAAAAACATTATCAGCAATCTCGAATTTCAATCGATTAATATCACTATTAACCACCGACATATATGCATCTACAGCTGAATCATTTATGACTGGACTGAAACTACTCTTGGGAGAGAGATCGAACATACCCAAACTACATTAACGCAACCTAGACACAGCTGTTTTCCCTGTCTCTGCTGCGTTAATTGCAGATATATCATGAGGGGGGGATCCTTTACACATCCTGGTACTGGCGTTCTGTATCCTATAAAGTTTCACCTTACATGTGATTCTAGCTACGTTATTTACGTGCTCACCTGTCCATGTCAATTATTATATGTAGGTGAAACTACCACAGATTTTAAAACGCGACTTAATAATCATAGATATTCTAATAGAAAACGAAGATTTGATTACTGCTTAAAAAAAAAGGAACTATTCTGGATCCATAGATTAGGATCTCTAAAACCGCATGGATTAAATGCGGATTATAATCCAGGAGGTATATTCTGAGATGGGCAGGCTTGCCCTCTTTTTCCCGTATGGGGGGGTTGGGCTGTTGTACTGTGTATTTGGTAGTTATAATTGGACAAACATTTTTTGTATATAAACACAAAAGATAAATTCTTTTTATATATTTCTCAATGAGTTTCCTTTTTTCTTCTCCTTTCTAGATACTTGGACTCATTGTGTCATAGGATATGTGCGGCTATATTGGGATCCTTGCTTAAGATATTATAGTGCTATACAGAGGGACAAATAATATATAGGGGGAGATCCCTCCTTTGCACATCTGTGTATATATTGGTCCCATTTGGTGGGCAGGGCTTTGATTCGATGTCACAGTGACATGCTGACAACGGTAGTGCCTGCCACCCTGTCAGCAGAGACGTCTCCTTCTGTGCTGCTGATGTGGGTACGTACGTCATAATGGACATGCGCACTTTGACCCTAGACACTCTGAGCCCGACATGTGGAATTTGCCGGACAACATGACCCTGGATTCATGAGTTAGTGTATTGTCTCTCCCCTCCGCCCTCTTCCCCAGCAGTATGTATCCAAGTATGATGAATTACTAATTGCACTATGCACTTTACACACATGAAATCTAATTGATAATCATTAATAGTTTATGAATTTTGTATATTTAACACCGCATATTATGAATATAATTATGTCAAGTGCTGTATATCACTTATCACTATCACCAAGCTATTTGGATCTTTTTATATCATGATTTTGTGAAAGATGTATTTACTATTTGTGAAGGTTTATGTATTAATTGTTTATTGAATTGGTAGAATTATCTGGACTATAAAGTATGTTGCATTATGTCCTCACTTTTGCTTGAGAAAGGCTCTAGTGCTGAGCCGAAACGTTGCACTGCCCACATGGGTGAATAAAAGGTGATTGTTTTTTCATTTAATCCTTCGAGTGATGCCTTTTATTTATTTATTTATATATATATATATATATATATATATATATATAAATAATAGTAATATTGATAATATAATAGAAATAATATGATGATGATATCAAATAATAATATTGCTAGTAATATAATAAGATGTAATAACATTGTTCATAATAAAATATCTGTTAATAATAAGAATATGAATGATATAATATTGGTAATAAATTATAATTAAATTATAGCAATAATATTAATAATTATATAATATCTAATGTAATCATAATATGATGATAACTCGGGATGAGCAACTTTGGATAAAACATACCAAGTAGATTCGCTCATCCCTAATAATAAAGGCATTTCAATGAGCGCTGGAAGGTAAATGGCGCTATCCTCTGGGAAGCGATGTGATCGCTGGGGGCGTCGGTCAGACCCCCATTTATCCCCCATCAGCGCTCCCTCTCCAGGGGTTTTAAGTTGAAGGGTTTTAAGGCAGATTAAATTGAGTCTTTATTTCTCCACTTTCATCTTTAAACAGCTCTGTCAGAAACCTCCGAATTACAATTAAAGACACCAGTCTGGAACTCCAGATCCCTGGGGCTATCAGGATTCCAACATGGCCCCAGGGATCTGGAGTTCCAGGCATTTTTTCAATGTTATTTGATATCAGTGATATTAATACGGCACAATAGTGATTGCTATTATCTCATTAACCCAGTAAAAAAAAAAAGCGAGGCACTTAATTTATAAAAAGCTGAATGGACCATAGCAAGATCTCAATAAGGGCTCCTGCGGCTGTCAGACATGGGAGGCGAATGACCATTGAGGTACAGTCTAATAATTTAATAAAATGTCCATCAAGGTATGAAGCCTTTCAGCTCTGCATCGGAGACTGAGGACATGGGCCATGGCACAAAATGCTTTATACCGCCATAGAGTGGTCAGACTCAATAATATCTATATATAATGTAATAACCCCTGTGACTATTACACTAATAAATATATATATATATATATAATGGAGGAGCCGTCATGTATATCACATACAGGAGCTCTATATATAATGTAATAAACTCCTGTAACTATTACACCATCTCCAGAGGGTGATTCGGGCAACCGGCAGGTAGCCTATGCCCTAGGGCGAGCTCCACTGAGCTGTTTGAAAGATGAAAGTGGAGAAATAAAGACTCAATTTAATCGGCCTTTAAACCCTTCACCCAGAGAGTAAGAGCTGATGGAGGTGATGTAACCATGCCTTGCTCTCTGCCAGGATGAGGGGATAAATAAATTGTCAATATTGTCAATATGTCGTAAATATGTTGTCACATATAGATATATTTATACTTTTTATGTGTCCATATATTTGTGCTTGATCTACATGTAGTAGTAAGGTGCAGGGGCTCACACCCCGGATGTAATGGATAGTGTGGGTTCACTACCTTACTGGGTCACCCAATCCCAGTAGAAAAGTCATAAGAAGAATAAAAATCAAGGTGTACACTCCAAGTTTTGCATACAGGACAAATTATTTATTCATACACAGATAAACAAAATATATAAAGATCTAAATATGTATACATACACTTGCAAAAATTATAAAAATATAAATAAAAATCATCTAAATACATAATTCCATTATTGATTACAATGCATGACTATATAGAGAATAAATGGGGATCACTAGCAAACCATGCATGGCAATGTCATATGGTATGTTCACCCTCAGTGTCTCACAATATTAAATATTCATAATAGATTCATGTCACATTTGATACTACATTTCATGTAAATAACCAATTAATTAATTGTGGGAAAACCTGTATATATAAACCTATGTGAGAGTAATGGTCCATACATCTACTGAATATATACAGTGTGTATGTGTGTGTATATATATATATATATATATATATATATATTTAAAATACATGACTACTAGAGATGGCCTTGCGGTTCGCCCGGCGGTCGTTTTGCGCCGAACTTTGCGTGTTCGCGATTTGCCGAACATGCGAAAATATGGAGATATTCGCGCCCACCATATTCTTTTACATTGTGAAGAACTTTGACCCATGACACATCCATCAGGTGGTACAGGACAGCCAATTGAGACATTTAAGCACATGGACATAACCCCTACCTTATAAATAAACCTGATCTGGCCGCCATTTTACATTCAGTGTTTTGCCAGTGTAGGGAGAGGTTGCTGTGTGGAGCAGAGACAGACTGTTAGGGACGCCAAACGCTAGCTAATAGGGAAAGAAAAGTCTTTTAAGGACTGGTATAGGTGTGCTATCGATAGGTGTGATTCACAGAGGGGTGCAATATACTTATAATATACTTTTATAATGAGTCAAAAACACATAGATCTATATAGTGATCACCTGGAAGTCAGGGGCCTAGGGGCTAGGGGCTTACTAGGGACATTTTTATATAGGGTAAGGCTCTGGACGGGGTCTCTCTTATCAGGGCGGGTGGTCTGTGGTTAGGCTATCAGGGCCAGAATAGCAACCCTCTGTAGGGCAATATCAGGGACAGTTCTTTGCCCACCCTGTCCTTCAATACCACATCATCATCTAGCCCAGGGATGGATGTTTTTTGCTTTCCCTCCGGGATTCATGGATGTGCACTGGAACCCCCCGGATTGTGGTAGGACATATGGTTTCTGATTTGGTGCTGCCGAGCACCTGATTTAGTGCTGCCGAGCACTTGTTATTGCCTACCACATCTAGGCTTTTTGCTTAACTTTAATTTAATTTATTTTCATTTTGAGGGATATCTTTTCCATTCACACGTCCGCAAAACGGGTCTGCATCAGTTCCGCAATTTTGCGGAATGGGTGCAGACTTATTCATTTTCAATGGGGCCGGAATGTGCTGTCCACATCCGCATTTGCGAATCCGCACTTCCGCATCCGTGTTTCCGTTTCCGCCAAAAAATAGAACATGTCCTATTCTTGTCTGCAATTGCAGACAAGATTAGGCATTTTCTATTATAGTGCTGGCGATGTGCGGTACGCAAATTGCGGAATGCACATTGCCGGTGTCTGTGTTTTGCGGATCCTCATAGTAACATTATTAAAGGTTACGTTTTATCTTTATGTATATTCTAATGGATTGCCTACCTTGTACAATGTTATAATATACTTTCTATGTTAGAAAGTATATCATAGTGCATTTGTATTGTGCGGCAGTCGTGTGCGGTTCTGCTGCGATACTGCAGGTATATAGAGGGACAAGCGTTATTGGAACAAATAATTTCTACTGGTGTGATATACCAGTCGTCCCCCCAAAAAACTGATTAAAGTGGGGTGTTATATACCAATATACTTTCTTTATAATGTCTTTGGGTACTGTATAGTGCATGTGCACATCGCGTACGTGAAAATTATATTGCCGATATTTCGCATTGATAAAAATGAATGGAGATCGCAAATTCGAATAATACATCTGGTATGTCACTGTCCATGTTGTGGGACTATTTGTGCACTTCTAGTAATTATTTCTTGGCTGCAAATATGAGCTGAAGGATTTTCAGGTTCGCCTGCCATTAAAATGAATTTGACCCGCCGCGAACTTGTTTGTGAACCTTCCCGGCAGATGTTCGTCCATCACTAATGACAACTAATATGCCTTTATAACTGTGACCTTTATCACATTCCCCTGTCCTGTGACTAGGCCTGATTCAAGATGTTGTTTTATTAAGGGCTGGATATGTCAGCATAATATGAGGAAAAGGAAGTTTTTCATCCAAACATTGAAGAATATTGAGAAATGTTGAGAAATGTACTTTTGTGGTTATATTTGTCTGTGTCCTCCAATACTAGGAAATGTTATCCGAAGGAAGGACACAGATGGCCGCAATATGTGGTAATGTTGGATTCTATCCCTGAGAACCTAACCTTTAGTTTAGAGTCTTGTCTCAAGGATCTATTACCCAATATGATTATAAGACATTGCCAATATATATCACGTGCAATTATGTAACCTACATTGTCCAATAATATGCAGTGTAACCGCCCTGAAACCATCCCATGTAACTCCCATATGTTAAGGGTATATAATAAAGAGTTTGGGGCGGTCTCAATAGAGATCTCCACAGACATATCAAACCTGATCATCTCTGTGTCGACTGATTGATTTAATTATTTTTATATTGATTACCTGTACCTGAAATTGAACTACTCTGTCAATTTGGAGGCCCCAGCGAGATATCCAGCCGGCTGGCCAGGACTGAACCGCTAGGGACCTTCTGCCCATAAGTTGGGGAAACCATATCCTAGGTAAGTGAGGTTTTTCTAACAGGTCTTCCAAAAAGTGTGGGCAGTGCTTCAGGATCAGTCTTGTGCTTGTAGGTTCAGATATCATTCAGATAGAAGATGATCAATTGCATTGTCTTATAATAACTTTTTTGTACTGCATATTCACTTGTTATTAACTTGCTTAAACTATAGAAGGTATGATTGATGTTATGAATCTTGTACTGCCGTCCTTTAATGTCCTGTAAAGAGTTAACCTAACCAGTGACTCTGAAAAGGGGTTTGAGTGAAGTGGCCGTTTTTGGAAACACAAGCGGTCCATGTGAGTCGGGTCAGGGCTCTTGCAGTTCTCAGTGTACAACTCAGAAATGAGGATACTGGGTCAAGGGTCAGATTGTATTATCTGTCTGTGATGTTATATTTCTGCTAATAACCCGCTGATGCTGAAAATAATCCTTTGGGGATAGTGTGGAGGCCAGAAACTCTCTGCACACCGTGGCTGCTTTGGAAGCAGGCAGGATCCAAGTGTTATTTTAAATACTAACATGCTGTTCTGTAACTAGACTAGAAGAGTAGAGTGAATACTGATATTGAAATTCCCAAGTGTGATGTATGAGGAATATATAGGGTGTCACATTTGGAGTATCTTTATATGTTTTTGTGTGTAAGAATTTGTGTGAAGGCAAGAGAAGCACAGGCTTCCTACCCCAATATACCACTCGTTTCCTATATACGGATCACAGAAGTATAACCTAACCCAATTATACAATCTGTGACTGTAGAAAATTTACATAGCAGGAGTGACCATAAGGTGAGGGATCGCAACCCTACCAGGTCTGCTATGGGAACTGCTTCTAACAAGCGAGAAAGGGAAGAAAAGGGTCGTCCCAAGATACAGATGCTACGCTTGGTAGAAGCAGAACATGGGAAATGGGCTGTTAAGGATGCTGCTGCAATACTTAAACGTGCAGGCATGCCAAAGGTTGGATGTTTGGATGCCTATAGATGGAAAAAATTTAAGGTAAAAGAAAGGGAGTGGATAGAGAAACATGGATACGGAACTCAGGTGGATGTGGCTAGATAAGGTAACTAAGGTTAGCAAAGTCAGGTGACATGTTTTTAAAGAGACTGAAGAAGGTTGCTAAGGAATTGAGTAATCAGTTGGGAACAGGACTGCCAGAAGCCTATTAGGGTCCCGATGAATCAGTGGATAAATATCATGCTCGAGTTGTTACTATTAGAGTTGAGCGAACCCGAACTGTAAAGTTCGGGTTCGTACCGAACTTTAGGTTTTTCGGCACCCGGACCCGAACCTGATCATTTACGTAAAAGTTCGGGTTCGGTGTTCGGCGCTTTCTTAATGCTTTTTGAAAGGCTGCACAGCAGCCAATAAACAAGCGTCATACTACTTGCCCCAAAAAGCCATCACAGCCATGCCTACTATTGGCATGGCTGTGATTGGCCAACTACAGCATGTGACCCAGCCTCTATTTAAGCTGGAGTCACATAGCGCCGCCCATCACTCTGCTCGGATTAATGTAGGGATAGGCTGCAGCTGCTGTGAGGGAGAGATCAGGGAGAAATCTTATGAAAAACTGCTTCTTTACTCGGCGATCTACAGCAAATGTGTTTTGTGGGTGCAGTGCACAATTGTTTTAGGCCTGCCCTGAGCCAACTACTACTGAAAACGATTTTTTTTCCCCTTCAGTTAGTCAATATCAATACATAATCGGCAGCCATTTTATGCAACGATAGTGCACCAGCACAGGATGTCTGCAAGTCCAGAAATACTGCTTTGAGACACTGGGGTTAAAAAAAACTTTTTTTCATATAGTGCACATCTAGGATTAGACGTGCATAAGTGAGTGTCACATTTAGGCCAGAAATACAGCTTTTTGCTTATTGGGGTGAAAAAAAAACATCTGTTTCATATAGTGCACATCTGGGATTATACGTGCATAAGTGAGTGTCACATTTAGGCCAGAAATACAGCTTTTTGCTTACTGGGGTGGAAAAAAAACATGTTTCATATAGTGCACATCTAGGATTAGACGTGCATAAGTGAGTGTGAAATTTAGGCCACAAATACCGCTGTCATATAGAGTTTTTAAAAAAAATATTGAGTGCAATACCCTACATCAGGGTTTTTATTGGCGGTTAATTATTTTTTAACAGATTTAACCACTTTTTACTTTGCTTTGTGAACGCTAACTATGAGGCAAACATCTAATAAGGAACGCGGTCGTGGTGGTGGTGTTGGTGGAGCCTCTGGTGCAGGGAGAGGACGTGGCCGTTCTGCCACAGCTACACGTCCTACTGAACCTACTACCTCAGGTCCCAGTAGCCGCCAGAATCTACAGCGATATTTGGTCGGGCCTAATGCCGTTCCAAGGATGGTAAGGCCTGAGCAAGTACAGGCGCTAGTCAATTGGGTGGCCGACAGTGGATCCAGCACGTTCACATTATCTCCCACCCAGTCTTCTGCAGAAAGCAGACAGGTGGCGCCTGAAACCCATGCCCATCAGTCTGTCACATCACCCCCGTGAATATCAGGGAACCTGTCTGAGCCTCAAGTCATGCAGCAGTCTCTTATGCTGTTTGAAGACTCTGCTGGCAGGGTTTCCCAAAGGCATCCACCTAGCCCTTCCCCAGGGTTGAAGACAGAATGCACTGACGCACAACCACTTATGTTTCCTGATGAGGACATGGGAATACCACCTCAGCACATCTCTGATGATGACGAAACACAGGAGCCAACCGCGTCTTTCTGCAGTGTGCAGACCGAAAAGGAGGTCAGGAAGGAAGACGATGCAGGGGACGATGGGGTCCTAGACCCCACATGGAATGAAGGTCGTGCCACTGACTTTCAGAGTTCGGAGGAAGAGGCAGTGGTGAGACCGAGCCAACAGCGTAGCAAAAGAGGGAGCAGGTTGCAAAAGCAGAGCAGCCGTCGCCAAAACAGTTTGCCTGCTACTGGCCACCGTCACCAGGGACCGAGCACACCAAAGGCAGCTTCAAGGAGTTCCCTGGCATGGCACTTCTTCACACAATGTGCTGATGACAAGACCCGAGTGGTTTGCACGCTGTGCCATCAGAGCCTGAAGCGAGGCATTAACGTTCTGAACCTTAGCCCAACCTGCATGACCAGGCACCTGCATGCAAAGCATGAACTGTAGTGGAGTAAACACCTTAAAAACAAGGAACTCACTCAGGCTCCCCCTACTACCTCTTCTGCTGCTGCCGCCGCCTCAGCCTCTTCCTCCGCCTCTGGAGGAACGTTGGCACCTGCCGCCCAGCAAACCGAGGATGTGCTACCAACAACACCACCTCCGTCACCAACCATCTCCACCATGTCACACGGCAGCGTTCAGCTCTCCATCTCACAAACCTTTTGAGAGAAAGCGTAAATTCCCACCTAGCCATCCTCGATCCCTGGCCCTGAATGCCAGCAATTCTAAACTACTGGCCTTTGAAATGCTGTCATTCAGGCTGGTGGAGACGGACAGCTTCAAACAGCTCATGTCGCTTGCTGTCCCACAATACGTCGTTCCCAGCCGCCACTACTTCTCCAGGAGAGCCGTGCCCTCCCTGCACATACAAGTATCGGATAAAATCAAGTGTGCACTGCGCAACACCATCTGTGGCAAGGTCCACCTAACCACAGATACGTGGACCAGTAAGCATGGCCAGGGACGCTATATCTGCCTAAATTCACACTGGGTAAATGTAGTGGCGGCTGGGCCCCAGGTGGAGAGCTGTTTGGCACACGTCCTTCCGCCGCCAAGGATCGCAGAGCATCATTCTTTGCCTCCTGTTGCCTCCTCTTCCTACTCGGCTTCCTCCTCCTATTCTACCACCTCCTCATCCGGTCAGCGACAGACCTTCACCACCAAATTCAGCACATCCAGGGGTAAGCGTCAGCAGGCCATTCTGAAACTGATGTGTTTGGGGGACAGGCCCCACACCGCAAAGGAGTTGTGGCGGGGTGTAGAACAACAGACCGACGAGTGGTTGCTGCCAGTGAGCCTCAAGCCCGGCCTGGTGGTGTGCGATAATGGGCAAAATCTCGTTGCAATCTCACCGCCTCATATGCAACGTGCCCACCAGGTGGAACTCCACCTTGCACATGCTGGAGAGACTGTGCGAGCAGCAGTAGGCCATAGCGGAGTTTCAGCTGCAGCACGCACGGGTGAGTCGCACTGCGGAACAGCACCATTTCACCACCAATGAGTGGGCCTCCATGCGAGACCTGTGTGCCCTGTTGCGCTGTTTCGAGTACTCCACCAACATGGCGAGTGGCGATGATGCCGTTATCAGCGTTACAATACCACTTCTATGTCTCCTTGAGGAGGAAGAGGGGTCATCTCTAACACTTTCAGGCCAGTCTTTTAGAAGTGGCTCAGAACGAGGATTTTTGCAACAGCAGAGGCCAGGTACAAATTTGGACAGCCAGTGCCCACTACTGGAGGACGAGGAGGAGGAGGAGGATGGGGATGAAGCATGTTCACAGCGGTGTGGCATCCAATGCAGCTCGGGCCCATCACTGGTGCGTGGCTAGCGGGATACGGAGGAAGCAGACGATACGCCTCCCACAGAGGACAGCTTGTCCTTACCTCTGGGCAGCCTGGCACACATGAGCGACTACATGCTGCAGTGCCTGCGCAACGACAGCAGAGTTGCCCACATTTTAACGTGTGCTGACTACTGGGTGGCCACCCTGCTGGATCCCCGTTACAAAGACAATGTGCCGTCCTTAATTCCCTCACTGGAGCGTGATCGGAAGATGCGCGACTACAGGCGCACGCTGGTAGACTTGCTCCTGAGAGCATTCCCGACTGACGCCGGGGGACAAGTGGAAGCACAAGGCTAGGGCAGGGGAGGAGGAAGAGGTCGCCAACGCAGCTGTGTCAGCACCAGCACCTCGGAAGGCAGGGTTAGCATGGCCGACATGTGGAAAAGCTTTGTCACCTCGCCGCAACAACCGGCCACAACTGATGATATGGAGCGTGTTAGCAGTAGGCAGCATTTGAACAACATGGTGGAACAGTAACTGTGCACACGACTACACGTACTGACTGATGGTTCTGCCCCATTCAACTTCTGGGTCTCCAAATTGTCCACATGGCCAGAGCTTGCCCTGTATGCCTTGGAGGAGTTGGCCTGCCCTGCAGCCAGTGTACTCTCTGAACGTGTATTTAGCACGGGAGGGGGCATCATTACAGACAGACGCAGCTGCCTGTCCACAGCCAACGTGGACAAGCTCACATTCATTAAAATGAACCAGGCCTGTATCCCACAAGACTTGTCTGTACCTTGTGCAGAATAGACAGTTCTAACAGCCTCAACCATCCATCCTTGTACTCAAGTGCACTTATTCCTTTTTTTTTTTTTTATATGTCCCAAAAAATGCAAAATAACACACATCTGTGTTGGCTACCTATTCCTCCTTCGCAGCCGCTTCCACCTAGACCGCCACGTGAGCCTTCACGGCCACATCCACCCATTCACCGCCTCCTCAACCTCTTCCTCCTACATCATTCCTAATTTTTATTTTTTTAAGGTCTTTTATGTTTTTTAATTCATTTCCCTATCCACATTTGTTTGCAGAGCATTTGCCATGCTCTTAAGCTCTTTCCAGGGCTATTTTAGAGCCATTTTAGTGGCCAAAAGTTCGGGTCCCCATTGACTTCAATGAGGTTCCGGGTCAAGTGCGGGTCCTGAACCCAAACTTTTTTTTCAAGTTCGTCCGAACCTGCCGAACCCGAACATCCAGTTGTCCGCCCAACTCTAGTTACTATATTTGCAGATCAGGATTTTGTAACTAATGACCCTGACAGCAGGGATGGGCGCATACTCAGGACCTGTTTTATCAATGGGTTAAAGGATGATTTGAGAACTCAGCTGATGAAAATACGCCCAGAATGTATGCATACCTCCCTGGATAAATCATTGCTTGTTCTGCGTAGCTTAGAAGAGCAAGCCAACAAGAAAAAAAGGAAACAGGCTGCAAAAAGCAGCAAATTCCTGTGTTCATTGCTTCATACGCAGGACAGCAGCAGACAGGGAGGAGGGGGGCTGCTGTGCAGCCTGGAGCAGAGACTACGGGAAGAAGGAATGAGAGAAGGAATGTCTATGAGGGTGAGAGAGGGATAACGGTGAATGTTGATGATTACAGAAGACGAGGATTGTGGTGGCCAAGGTCACATGAGGAGGGACTGCCCATCTAGGCAACAGAGAAATCAATATACCCAAGGTAATCAAATGAGTAGGGACAATACTCAGACTCAGCTGATCACTGTAGATCAGCAACAGCAGGACTAGGAATTAGTCATGTGTATCCATGGTAGTAACAGTTCCTCCCAACTCAGGTCCAGCAGCACTGATGAAAATGACACTACCAGATGGAAAAAAAGTTGACTGCCCAGTTGACACAGGGGCGAGCCAAACTATTCTTAGAGCTCATGTAGTACCAAAAAAGTATTTAAGCCCTGATAAAGCTATGCCCCCATAGGGGTGGGGGGAAAAAATGTGTGTTCTGAGACAAACAAACCCAGTCCGTATGCGAATTGCAGATATCACTGACATCTGTATGCAAGTTTTGGTGTCTGAAAGTTGCCCTGTGAATTTGCTTGGTGCAGATATATTGAGTGCAATCAATGCAGTCATTAGATTTGATAAGAACAGGGTGTCGGTAACAGGGCCCCTTACAGAACCTATCCTGGCAGCATTAACTGCTATTGTAAACCCTCTTAGTACAAATGAGGATGTACAGGTTGATGAAGAGGTTGAGGATATGGTACCCCCAGGACTGTGGGTAAAGAGTAAAACATATGTTGGATTGCTCCAGGTAACTCCTGTTAAGATTAAATTGAAACCTGGCGTAGTCCCCATAAAAAGGAAACAGTATCCCCTGAGCAAGGAACAAACTGCTGCAATAGAAACCCAGGTAGGGGAGTGCCTCGAGATGGGAGTGGTAAGGGAATGCCGATCCCCTTTTAATACATCATTATTTCCTGTGAGGAAGAGGACGGAGCCTGGGAAGCTCCAGGCGTATTGGATGATACATGATCTCAGAGAAATCAACAAACTAATGGTTGTGGATACACCCATTGTACCGAACCCTCATACATTGCTTAATCAGATTCCTTACAGCGCAGTTTATTTTACTGTAATTGACTTGGCCAATGCATTATTTTCTGTTCCTGTTGAAGATGAGAGACAGCTGTTTCTGGCTTTCACCTTCAATGGAAAACAGTATTATTGGACCAGATTACCTCAGGGAGGTGCTACATCTCCCTCAGAGTTTTCTGAAGCAATGGCAAAGGTGTTTTCCTGCTTTTCTGGCATCCAGAAGATGAAAGTACTCAGTTACTTCAATATGCGGATGATTTGGTACTCTGTGCTACAAGCAAACAGGTCTGTCTTACAGAAACATACTCACTCTTGGTATTCCTGCATATGGAAGGATGCAGAGTATCTAGGGACAAATTACAAGTTGCCAGATTAAAGGTGGTATTCTTGGGGCATTGTGTTTCTAAACAAATCAAATATATTACTCCAGAATGTGTGCAAGCTATTTCACCGCTTACTAAGGCCACTACTGTCCGTGAGTTGAGGACGTTTGTTGGCTTGGTCAGCTATGTCAGAGAGTGGATTCCCTCGGCATCCTCTCTGCTACAGCCACTCTTTGATGTGTTGGCTGCCTACAACAAGAGACAGCCTTATGCATTCACTGCAGAGGCTGAGGAGGGATTCAAGTGTCACGGATGGTGTACAGGAAACAAGACAAAGCAATATATTCAATGACTCACTGGATCCACAACTAAGGAACAAAAGGGAGACCCCTGCATGAGACCTGCCACTTTCCCTGACTGCTCAGCCTATGCGAACACCCCAAAGGTGGATGGGCGCATATCCACGTACCTCAGCTATCTAATACCTGAAGACCCTACAATAGTGAGGGGACACGACCCCCGGCTCCCTACACTAGACACGGAGGGAGTCAGGGTCTCCTGAAATCCAGCAGACAGAAAATCACAAATAAAGGAACAGCACTTATCTTGCAGAGGACTGGGAAATAGGAACAGCATGCACACACACTCCAGGAAGTTGTATAAGCCGCACACTACTGCATTATGGGGAGGAACTTAAAGGGAAGCAATCAGTCCAACTGCATGACAGCTGAGATAGACTAACGAGATGAAGAACTGAAACCAAAACAAAGAAACTCAAGGAGGAGGATCTGGAAAGCTCCTGTCAGAGCTTCTCAGCTGTCTGGTTGTGACAGTACCCCTCCCTCTACGAGTGGACTCCGGACACTCAGAGCCCACCTTCTCAGGATGGGACCTATGGAAAGCCCTGATGAGACGAGTGGCCTTAATGTCCGTCACTGGGACCCACATCCTCTCCTCAGGACCATAACCCTCCCAATGAACGAGGTACTGGAGGGAACCGCGGACAAGACGAGAATCCACAATCCTAGAGACCTGAAATTCAAGATTTCCACCAACCATAATCGGAGGAGGAGGCAAAGGCGAGGGTACAATAGGTTGAACATAAGGTTTCAATAAGGACTTATGAAAAACATTATGGATCTTCCAAGTCTGAGAAAGATCAAGACGGTAGGCAACAGGATTGATGACAGACAGGATTTTGTAAGGCCCAATAAACCTAGGACCCAACTTCCAGGAGGGAACCTTCAATTTGATATTTTTGGTAGACAACCACACCAGATCACCAACATTCAGGTCCGGACCAGGCACACGTCTCTTATCTGCCACACGCTTATATCTCTCACTCATGCTCTTTAGATTATCCTGAATCTTTTGCCAAATAGATGACAAAGACGAGGAGAATCTGTCCTCATCAGGTAAACCAGAAGACCCCTCTCCCGAGAAAGTCCCAAACTGCGGATGAAACCCATATGCACCAAAAAAAGGTGACTTATCAGAGGACTCCTGACGACGGTTATTTAAAGAAAACTCAGCAAGGGACAAAAAAGAACACCAATCCTCCTGATTCTCCGCCACAAAACAGCGCAGATATGTCTCCAGATTCTGATTGACGCGCTCTGTCCGGCCATTCGACTGCGGGTGGAAAGCAGAAGAGAATGACAACCGAACCCCCAAGCGAGAACAGAAAGCCTTCCAGAATCTGGAAACAAACTGCGTGCCCCTATCAGAGACTATGTCTGAAGGAATACCATGCAATTTGACAATGTGGTCAATAAATGCCTGCGCCAGCGTCTTAGCATTGGGCAAACCAGGAAAAGGGATGAAATGCACCATTTTGCTAAAGCGGTCCACCACCACCAGAATCACAGTCTTCCCCGAGGAACGAGGCAAGTCTGTTATGAAGTCCATGGACAGATGTGTCCAAGGACGGGAAGGAATGGGTAAGGGAAGGAGAGGACCTGATGGCCGTGAATGAGGGACTTTTGGCACGAGCGCAAGTCTCGCAGGCTACCACAAAACCCTCAACCGACTTACGAAGCGCAGGCCACCAGAATCTCCGATCGATGAGATCCAGTGTGGCTCTTGCCCCCGGGTGCCCAGCAAGGACCGTATCGTGGTGTTCCTTAAAAATCTTGTGTCTCAAAGCGAGAGGCACAAACAACCTCCCAGGAGGACAAAGATCAGGAGCCTCTGACTGGGCTGCCTGCACCTCTGCCTCCAATTCAGGAAAAAGAGCAGAGACCACCACACCTTCAGCCAAAATGGGACCCGGGTCTTCAAAATTCCCACCTCCCGGAAAACAACGTGACAGGGCATCTGCCTTCACATTCATAACCCCAGGGCGGAACGTAACAACAAAATTAAAACTTGAAAAGAACAAAGACCATCTGGCCTGTCTCGGGTTCAGACGCTTGGCTGACTCCAAGTAGGCCAGATTTTTATGGTCAGTAAACACAGTAATAGGGTGTCTGGCTCCCTCTAGCCAATGGCGCCATTCCTCAAAAGCCAACTTGATGGCCAACAATTCCCTATCTCCCACATCATAATTTCTCTCTGCAGAGCAGAGTTTCTTCGAGAAAAAGGCACACTGTTGCCATTTGGCAGGAGAGGAACCCTGAGACAAGACCGCACCCACCCCTACCTCAGAAGCATCAACCTCAACTATGAAGGGTAACGAAATATCAGGTTGTACCAGGATGGGAGCGGAAGCAAAACTCTCCTTGATATTAGAAAAGGCCTTACGCGCCTCTACCGACCAGGAAGAAAAATCTACCCCCTTTCTGGTCATATCAGTGAGTGGCTTAACAACAGAGGAATAATTCAAAATAAATTTCCTGTAATAATTGGCAAAGCCCAAAAAACGCATCAGCGCCTTCTGATTCTCAGGAAGCTCCCACTCAAGCACAGCGCGGACCTTCTCGGGGTCCATGCGAAAACCAGAAGCGGAGAGAAGAAACCCCAGAAATTGAATTTCTGGAACCGCAAACACACATTTTTCCAGTTTCGCGTATAATTTATTCTCCCGCAGGATGAGCAAGACCTGACGTAAGTGTTCCTTATGAGTCTTGAAATCAGGAGAAAAAATCAAAATGTCATCCAAATACACTAATACAAATTTTCCCATTTAAATGATAAAAAATGCTGTTCACGAAATGCTGAAAAACGGCTGGGGCATTCATCAAACCAAAAGGCATAACCAAATTCTCAAAATGGCCCTCAGGGGTATTGAAAGCTGTCTTCCATTCGTCTCCTTCTCTGACCCTAACCAGGTTGTATGCCCCTCTTAGGTCTAATTTGGAAAAGACTTTAGCCCCAACAACCTGGTTAAACAGGTCCGGGATCAGAGGAAGCGGATAAGGGTCACGAATAGTGATACTGTTCAGCTCCCTGAAATCCAGACAAGGTCTTAAAGAACCATCTTTTTTCTTAACAAAGAAAAAAACAGCGGCAACAGGTGACTTCAAGGGTCGTATGTGTCCTTTTCTCAGACTCTCAGAGATATAAGCACGCATATCGACCCTGTCAGGTTGGGAAAGATTGTATAAACGAGATTTAGGCAGCTTGGCGCCTGAGATGAGATTAATAGGGCAATCGTACTCCCTGTGCGGAGGGAAATCCTGAACTCCACTCTCAGAGAAGACATCCGAAAATTCTGAGAGGAAAGGTGGTACAGTCTTAGTAGAAACTTTAGAAACAGATGTCATGAGGCAATTCTCTCTGCAAAAGTCACTCCAACCATTTATTTGCCTCGCTTGCCAATCAATGGTGGGGTTATGTTTAGTGAGCCAGGGTAGCCCCAACACTAGAGGAGTAGGCAAACCGCTAAGGACGAAACATGACACATCCTCAACATGAGCATCACTCACAATTAAACGGATATTGTGAACTATGCCCTTTAATGAGTTCTGAGAAAGTGGAGCGGAATCAATAGCAAAAACAGGAATATCCTTTCCCAAAGTGCATACCTGGAAACCATGAGTTATTGCAAATTGATTATCAATGAGATTGACAGCTGCTCCACTATCCACAAAAATCTCTAAAAAAATGCTCTTGCTCTCTAGCGCCACCCTAGCAGGCAGGACAAAACGGGAACTACAAGCAAACGAAAAACCTTCAATTTCCGCCTCAACCCTGCCAATAGTAACAGACGGAACATTTTTAAAAGATTTTTTCCTTTTTGTTTCTTTATTACTCCCAGAAGACTGCCTGAATCTCCTAGAGGGACAAACATTTGCCAAATGATTTATACCTCCACAACAAAAACAAACCTTCCCATGCGGGCTGAATCTTCTATTGTCAGAGTCAATCAACCCCAGCTGCATGGGCTCCTGCTCAGAAGGGGCTGACAACGACTGAGACCCCTGCGCACAGAATGAGACCGCTGCACTGTCCCGGGACTGAGTATGACAGGAAGGAGAGATCTCTCCTCTCTCTCTAAGACGCCTGTCAATATGAACGGCCTGAGACATAGCAGAATCCAAGGAGGTAGGTCTCTCATGAAAGGCAAATGCAGCTTTCAATCCCTCTGAAAGACCATGGCAAAATTGACTTCGGAGTGCAGCATCATTCCAACCAGTATCAGCTGCCCATCTCCGAAATTCTGAGCAGTATATCTCTGCGGATTGTTTACCCTGGCATAGACTCAGCCAGAGCAATACGATCCGGATCATCATATATCTGACCCAGGGCTAAAAAGAATTCATCCACTGAACGGAGGGGCCGTGCCCCGTTCGGCAGCGAAAAGGCCCAGGACTGAGCGTTACCCCTGAGCAGCGATATAATGATCCCCACCCTCCGTTCCTCATCACCAGAGGAATGGGGAAGAAGGCGAAAATGGAGTTTGCAAGCCTCTCTAAAATGCACAAAATACTCACTACCCCCGGAGAACGTATCCGGGAGCGAGATCTTAGGCTCAGAACAAACTCCATGAACGCAAGCTGAACCGGTCACTTGAAACTGAGAAAAAGTCTTACGGAGATCAGCTACCTCCAATGAAAGACCCTGGAAGCGTTCAGCCAAAAGTGAAACCGGATCCATGCTTGAGACGGTTTTGGCGGCTTATAATGTCACGGATGGTGTACAGGAAACAAGACAAAGCAATATATTCAATGACTCACTGGATCCACAACTAAGGAACAAAAGGGAGACCCCTGCATGAGACCTGCCACTCTCCCTGACTGCTCAGCCTATGCGAACACCCCAAAGGTGGATGGGCGCATATCCACGTACCTCAGCTATCTAATACCTGAAGACCCTACAATAGTGAGGGGACACGACCACCGGCTCCCTACACTAGACACGGAGGGAGTCAGGGTCTCCTGAAATCCAGCAGACAGAAAATCACAAATAAAGGAACAGCACTTATCTTGCAGAGGACTGGGAAATAGGAACAGCATGCACACACACTCCAGGAAGTTGTATAAGCCGCAATCAGTCCAACTGCATGACAGCTGAGATAGACTAACGAGATGAGGAACTGAAACCAAAACAAAGAAACTCAAGGAGGAGGATCTGTAAGGCTCCTGTCAGAGCTTTTCAGCTGTCTGGTTGTGACATCAAGGTATTAAAACTTGCTGTTGTGTCAGCAACATGCCTGGGACTACCAAATTATGATCTTGACTTTAATCTGTTTTGCCATGAGAACACAGGACATGCAAAAAGTGTGTTGACTCAATTGCATAGGGGAAAACACCGCCCACTAGGTTACTACTCAGTCCAATTGGATGTGGTGGCTCGGGCTGCCCCCTCTTGCATTCGGGCGATTGCTGCCTGTGCTGTACTCATTGTGAAAGTTGCTGACACAGTCCTTGATCATGCATTAACAATTTATGTGCCTCATGCTGTTTAAGAACTATTGTCACAGACAAGAATTCATCATTTGTCAATGGCTAGGCTGACAAAGTATTAGGTAGCCCTTCCTACACCACCAAATATCACAATCAAGAGGTGTACAATTCTTAATCCAGCTACCCTACTCCCAGAGTCTAGTCAGGTAGAACAAGACATATGTTCAAATAATGACCATGATTGTTTTAAACTAATGAAAATTGAAACAAAAGAACTTGACAATGTAACTGAGACACCTATACCTAATGCTGATTTTGAGCTTTTGGTAGACGGATCTAGATATTACTTGATGGACGGCCATACACTGGATATGCTGTGACTACATTGGAAGAAGTTGTAAGGCAGGGATCACTCCCACCTGGATGTTCTGCACAGGAGGCAGAGCTAAAAGCACTCACTGAGGCATGTATAATGGCTGAAGGTCAGACTGTAAACATTTACACTGACTCTCGCTATGAGAGTCAGTGTAAATGTTTACAGTCTGACCTTCAGCCATTATACATGCCTCAGTGAGTGCTTTTAGCTCTGCCTCCTGTGCAGAACATCCAGGTGGGAGTGATCCCTGCCTTACAACTTCTTCCAATGTAGTCACAGCATATCCCATGTATGGCTGTCCATCAAGGTAATATCTAGATCCGTCTACCAAAAGCTCAAAATCAGCATTAGGTATAGGTGTCTCAGTTACATTGTCAAGTTTGGCATTGCACATAACTATGGCCCTATTCGGAGAAGCAGGGACTTTGTGGGATCTTTTGGTAAGCCTATCAAAAATGCTGAATCTGTAGAACAGTTGTTCAAAGCTTTAGCGCTGCCTAAGATGGTGGCCATTGTTAAGGTACAGGCCCATACAAAGGAACAAACAAAAGAGGCAGAAGGAAACCATTGAGCAGATGTGCTGCAAAGCAAGCTGTTCTGCTACCCCTCCCTATAGCAGGTTATGTAGTGGACACAGTGCCACTTGTAGGGGAGGTGGATCTGGATGTGCTCCAGAAATTCCAAGAACAAACTCTGAAGCAGGAAAAGGAAGAATGGGTAAGAAGAGAGGCTACGAAGAATAAGGACGGTTTATATGCTGCAAATGATAAGCTTTGCCTTCCTAGGGCACTATACCCAATGAGGTGTGCCTTGTCTCATGGCCTCACCCACCAGTCCAAAGAAGCAATGGTAAGTTTGGTAAATCAAGGATGGGTGGCCCCAGGGTTCAATAATCCTGCTGCAAAGTTTGTCCAGTGGTGTATGTTCTGTGCTTGCCATAACATAGGGAGAACGGTAAAGGTGCCCCCAAAGTGCATTCCAAAGCCCTTATACCCGTTTCAGAGACTGCAAATCGACTTCATTCAACTTCCTAAGGTAGACACATATGAGTATGTTCTAGTATGTGTGGACCTCTTTTAAGGGTGGCCAGAAACTTGGCCAACGGCTAAGGCAAATGCAAAAACTGTTGACATTATATTGACTCAAAAGGAGTGTTCAAAATATCACATGACTTACAACAAGCTATGCGGCTGAAAGAGGGGTTCCGAAATGTACATCAAACACCTCCTGACTCGGAGTGGCCTGAGTGACTATCATGGTTAAACCCCCTTAATTGGTTTTAAGGATTGGGAAGATGGGTTTCAGGAATTTTCCATATGCTATTGAAAGTATGTTTCCTTATTCTCATAATCTTTATTATCATAAAGCTTTTCCTGTTGATCTGTAAAAGAATACTAAAATGCAAATGTATTTCAGGAAAATCTCAGAAATTTACGGTGATAAATTACCAAACTCCACCCACACAAGTGATGGTTACTATGGCTCCGATTTCCCAAGAACCTTCCACTACTGAACAGAATACAATTGTACCATCTACTCTGCTCACATCTACCGTGGTCTACAATTGCACATACTGTGGAAGGAAGGCTGTAGAGAACCTGACTGATTGTCTATATTGTGGGACTGCGTTTATGAAATAACCAATATTAAATACTCAGTACTAACAAATTGGGCACACTCTCATAGTGCAGCTCTCAAGGTGTGTTCCACTGGTTGTGAAGGTCTAGCATAAGATAGTAAAAAGATGACTTCTGTAAAAGACCCTCTGGATGGAAGTCTGACATCCCACAATCTGTGAGAATTAGGGTTGTCACACTTTGTACAGGTAGGACGGTCCTAAAGTTGTCTTTGATTGTCAAAAGGGAGAAAGGGAGGTCTTCACAGACAGTGGAATAATGATAAAAAGAGGGGAGTAATGTGAGAGTAATGGTCCATACATCTACTGAACATATATATATATATATATATATATATATATATATATATATTATTTCATATACATGACTACTAATATGCCTTTATAACTATGACCTTTATCACATTCCCCTGTCTTGTGACTAGGCCTGATTCAAGATGTTGTTTCATTAAGGGCTGGATATGTCAGCATAATATGAGGAAAAGGGAGTTTTTCATCCAAACAATGAAGAATATTGAGGAATGTTGAGAAATGTTGAGAAATTTACTTTTGTGATTATATTTGTCTGTGTCCTCCAATACTAGTTAATGTTATCCGAAGGAAGGACACAGATGGCCGCAATATGTGGTAATGTTGGATTCGATCCCTGATAACCTGACCTTTTAGTTTAGAGTCTTGTCTCAAGGATCTATTACCTAATATGATTCAGTACCTAATATGATTGTAAGACATTGCCAATATATATCACGTGCAATTATGTAACTTACCTTGGCCAATAATATGCAGTGTAACCACCCTGAAACCATCCCATGTAACTCCCATATGTTAAGGGTATATAATAAAGAGTTTGGGGCGGTCTCAATAGAGATCTCCACAGATATATTAAACCTGATCATCTCTGTGTGTCGACTGATTGATTTAATTATTTTTATATTGATTACCTGTACCTGAAATTTAACTACTGTCACCTGTATATATATTTTTAAAAAAGTCCACTTTTGCAATTGCAATTAATCCATAGGCACCAATTAATCTTTATGGAGGTCCCTGTGGTAGCAACAAGTCATCACTTTGTATTTAACTTTAGCGCGCTGCGAGTTTACTCCAGGATAAGCAGTACCATACTGTATACCTGAGGTTCGGACCGTATACAGATAAATATAGGTATATTTCCTATATCATCAGTCAGCTTTTTACTGAATACTGTGGAGCAATTATTCTGACATTTTAAAAAATCTCCAACTGGCGACTATGGATTCATTGCAATTGCTTCCTTATGGACTAACCGTGCTTCTTGATTTATAACATCTGCAAAAGTGGACTATTTTTATATATACACTTTTTTAGATATATATACACAGGTTTATATATATATATATAGTTTTCCCACCATTAATTTGGTTTGCTAGTGATCCCCATTTATTCTCTATATAATCATACATTGTAATCGATAATCGAATTATGTATTTAGATGATTTTTATTTAGGAGATGCCCTCGCAATCTGACAGATTTGGAGTGTTTTTGCAAAGAAGAGTGGGCAAATCTTGCCAAATCAAAATGTGCCATGCTGATAGACTCATACCCAAAAAGACTGAGTGCTGTAATAAAATCAAAAGGTGCTTCAACAAAGTATTAGTTTAAGGGTGCGCACACTTATGCAAACATATTATTTTATTTTTATATTTTTTCTTCCCTCTACCTAAAAGATTTCAGTTTGTTTTTCAATTGAGTTGTACAGTTTATAGGTCACATTAAAGGTGGAAAAAGTTCTGAAATGATTTATCTTTGTCTCATTTTTTACAGCACAGAAACCTGACATTTTAACAGGGGTGTGTAGACTTTTTATATACACTGTGTGTGTGTGTATATATATATATATATATACTCCGAACTTGAGCCATTCCTATATTTATATATGAGATAGATGTTCCCACAGTCATGAGAGCCAATCAGAGCGAATTTCCCATACAATTAAGGTTAATTGGTGATGACAGGTTGTCAAAACTGTTTCATATTTATTAACAATGCAATGACCATGGGAACATTTATCTCATTGGCTGGCTATGCTGTATTCTTTGAATTATTTTTTTTATTTTATTGTGAATGGGCAGGGGAAGGCATGTGACTCCTGGTACCAATGAAAACGCACCTCTGGAGTATATAATGACCAGTCAGAAATGATGGCAGTCCAATTTTTTGGGAGGCAGAGATAGTGCCCTTTAAAAAAAAAAAAAAAAAGTTTTATCTACCCTGTATGTTCTGGAGCGTCCCCCAGACCTACAGTCATACTGCCCATTATAACCCATTAAAGTTTTGTTAATTTCTTTTTATAAATTTATTTGTTGATAAACAATTTTAGTTGTGTTGTGTCCATTATTGTTACTGGGTTTGCGCTGCTGTTCTAGAATTCCGGAGGCACGCGCCCTTGTACTGGTTGTGAAGGTGTGCGCACCGCTGTCCCTGCTAGAGGAGGATGCACACTGCTTTTCTGATAGTCTCTATGCAGCGCTATGCTACTGTACACACTGGAGGTACCTTCTCCGCTTTACAACAGGGCGCTGGGATGTCATACTGTATATAAAGGAACCTGTGGAAGACGCATCGTATTCTGTGCTTATATATATATTTGGGGATTTGCCAAGCTACTGTACATGTACCCAGCATAGCTCACCTGGGGCACATTGCGCAGAGCAAACAGTACGAGCGTGTGCTGGGGCACTTTTGTGGCTGGAGCCCTAATGATGTTGGCAACTTCAGTTAGACCCGTATACAGAGGGTTGTCACTGCAGGCACTGTATCTTCAGAGTGCCGATCGCGGTGTTGCACGGGTGTGTGTGATGCCACGGCTTCTGGGAGTACTGATGAAAGGCTCAGTGTGTGAGATGTCTGGGGTGTCTGTAGAGTCACATTTACCTTTTGCTCGTGTATATTTAGTTTTGAGGGATGTGACTCCTATACAGTAGTAGTTATATTGTATACTGTGTACTCTATGGACTGAATTTTCATTACTAGGAATAGACAATATTGAATTGCCAGATTCATTGTGGTCCCTGAAATCATTTCTCCTCTCATTTAAACATAAAGGCTTAAAGTCATAAATAAAAGCAGGGTGCCACTGAACATACATTACGTGTATATACAGACACATCAAACACATTATTATTATACAAACACATACTACAGAGCGGAGTAGCCTATACACAAAATTGATAATAATCATGATACACATATAGACTATACCAGATAGCCAGTCCCTTACAAATGCCAGCCATCTACAGATATATATAACACTACCTTATATACGGTATATAGTGAGCTACTACCATACTGTATATAGACACAGAGGCTGAGTGCGCTTCCAGGAGCATCGGAGAAGAGCGGAGTGGAGCCCACCAGGAGGCTTCATATAGCCGCTGGCCACGATACTATTACATCTGACATCCAACCAGTGACAATGTTGCAATAGATACATGCTCTATTAGTTACAGTATATTATTATTGCCACCTGTAGCCTGCAAAATACTGTAGCTAATAGAGCATGAATATACTGTGGTTAAAGGGATTCTGTCATGAGATTTGAGCCCTATAAGCTAAACATATGGCCAGGTCCGTACTAATAACATGAATCCTAAACTGCCCTTATTAAAGCGGCGCATGCGCACTTCGCTCAACGAAGCCGCTGCCAGGAGTCCGCGGCGCATCAGGCTGAGCCTAGTGAGCAGGCGCCGGATCTAGCAGAGGGACGGGAGGATTGCGGAGGCGGGGCTGAGGTGAAGAAGGCGGCGCTGGGCACCAGACGGCGAGGGGAGCGGGCGGGCACCCTGGGTTAACGTAAAACCCCTTGGGCACCTTAGGTAGGTGAGTGACAGCTTATAAAAACCAGTTTTTTGGGCTAATAGAGCCACAAGCAGGTTTAATAAGGGCAGTTTAGGATTCATGTTATTAGTAAGGACCTGGCCATATGATTAGCTTATAGGGCTCAAATCTCATGACAGAATCCCTTTTAATGAGTCAGCAATCCTCTCCTTTCTGCCCACTTCACATGTTCAGGCTGATCTTTATGTACAGTAGGTAACATGTTGCTGAAAGAGTTGTACTGTATACTGTAGGATTGTTAATGAGCGAATTAGCAAGCCTATTGTTTCTGCTCCCCTTTCCCCACATACACACACAGTTCCTTTCCCTCTGTTTGTTACTAGTGCTGCGCTCACGCTCTCTTTAGAACATTTGACAGTTTGTAATGATATTATAAAAATATCCTTCGGTTATTGTAGTTCTCTGCATATTAGTAAATTGTTGCTACTGTACTTTTGGTTACTATTGATCATTTTTCTATTCTATTTTTTATGTGTTTTTCTTATAAAATAAAATAAAACCTTTTTTCCCCTATAATTCTGTGCAGTTAGTAATATAATATAATGCGCATACCTATACTGTATATATGTGGGAATCACTCAAGTTCGGCCATTCATATAATTTCACAGATACATGTAGCAGTTATTGTGATGGACAAATCTGTGCACTTAATATAATGTGCACATATAAATATATGTAGCTGGCAATAGTTTATTACGGTATATGTTTATTGTATTTATTTATATTGTATTTATTTATGTTATATACAGACTGATAGCTTCAGAAGTTTGTATTTTCCTCATTCTATTAAATCGGCTGACTTTATATTACAAATTTGTATGGTTTTATATATTTTACACAGGCAAAAAGAACTCCCTGTAGGGTTGAGGAGGAGGGGGACGGCGAGTATTGTCTGCGGCTGGATGAAGAGCAGGTTATTTTACTGCTGGACACCCTTTCAGTGCTGGTGCCCTGGAGTAAATACGTTCTGCCTTCGTGTTGTATTGTAGATTTTTGCCTCAGCTTTTATCTGGATGCATTTGATTAAAGGGATTCTGTCACCAGGATTAACGCTATAGCAATATTTATATGTGCCCATCAGTCTCCTTGCTGTGTTTAAAATGATCCCACTGTTACTGCTCTGTGTGTGTTAGATTCTTATAAAAAACAATCTTATTGATATGTAAATTACCTTGGTCAGGAGCCCAAGGGGTTGTCCCACATCTGTTGGAGCCCAGCCGCGCCCATCGATCCAGAGTCCAGCACCGCGTACCACTTAATTTATTCACTCCACTTGCCCTGACGTAATTTCTTCTCAGTACCGTAGTCTCGCACAGGCGCAGTGGACACTATAGTCTGCACCCATGCGGACTACTGGCACCGGCTTCAACGAGTCAACAGCGCATGCGCTGGCTCCCTTTTCCGGTGCCAGCATGGTGCGCAGGGAGCCGGCGCATGCGCTGTTGACTCGTCAAAGCTGGTGCCAGTAGTACGCACGGGCGCAGACTACAGTGTCCACTGCGCCTGTGCGAGACTACAGCACTGAGAAGAAATTACGTCAGGGCAAGTGGAGTGAATACATTAATTGGTAGGCGGTGCTGGGCTCCGGATCGATGGGCGCGGCTGGGCTCCAACAGATGTGGGACAACCCCTTGGGCTCCTGACCAAGGTAATTTACATATCAATAAGATCAGTTTTTATAAGAATCTAACACACACATGGCAGTGGAATTATTTTAAACACAGCAAGGAGACTGATGGGCACATATAAATATCGCTATAGCGTTAATCCTGGAGACAGAATCCCTTTAGGTAGATACTGTATGTCAGTCATGACTAAGAGCCTTTTTATAAGCTGATACTAAAAACCAAGCGCAACCCCTGCCCACATGTTTCACATCTTTTATCCGGGTGCATTTGATTATACACTGCCTGTCCAAATAAAAGTTGCCACCTGGATTTAACTAAGCAAATAGGTATGAGCCTCCGATTGGACAATTACTGCATTGGCGATTATCTTTCAGCTGGCAACAAGTTATTTAACCCCAACTGGTGCAATGAGTTGCTTCTCATTTCTTAAACAACCATGTCGAAAGACACATCTCGTGGTCGTGGAAAATATGTTAGTCTGTTTTGAGAAGGGTCAAATCATTGGCATGCATCAAGCAGAGAAAACATCTAAGGAGATTGCAAAAACTACTAAAATTGGGTTAAGAACTGTCCAACGTATTATTAAAAACTAGAAGGATAGTGGGGACCCATCGTATTCGAGGAAGAAATGTGGCGGGAAGAAAATCCTGAATGATTGTGATCGGCGATCACTTAAACGTTTGGTCAAATCAAATCGAAGAAAAACAATAGTAGAACTCAGGGCTATGTTTAATAGTGAAAGTAAGAGCAGTTCCACATGCACAATGCAAAGGGATTTCAAGGGATTGGGACTGAACAGCTGTGTAGCCGTAAGAAAACCATTAATCAGTGAGGCAAAGCAGAAAAAATGGCTTCAATTTGCTAGGGAGCATAAAGATTGGACTCTGGAGCAATGGAAGAAGGTCATGTGGTCTGATGAGTCAAGATTTACCCTGTTCCAGAGTGATGGGCGCATCAGGGTAAGAAGAGAGGCAGATGAAGTGATGCACCCATCATGCCTAGTGCCTACTGTACAAGCCTGTGGGGGCAGTGCTATGATCTGGGGTTGCTGCAGTTGGTCAGGTCTAGGTTCAGCAACAGTATGTGCTCCAAGAATGAGGTCAGCTGACTACCTGAACATACTGAATGACCAGGTTATTCCATCAATGGATTTTTTCTTCCCTGATGGCACGGGCATATTCCAAGATGACAATTCCAGGATTTATATGGCTCAAATTGTGAAAGAGTGGTTCAGGGAGCATGATACATCATTTTCACACATGGAGTCCAGACCATAACCCCATTGAGAATCTTTGGGATGTGCTGGAGAAGGCTTTGCACAGCAGTCAGACTCTACCATCATCAATGCAAGATCTTGGTGAAAAATTTATGCAACGCTGGATGGTCCAACGAAATATTACAGTGTGTGACTTTTTTTTTTTGGTGGCGATTTTTTTTTTGGACAGGCAGTGTATGTTATGAGTGTGTGAGCAAACTGGAACATCCAATATGAACTATGATGACAATTAACAGTTTATCTGTACTAAATCTGTTATGCCTTTGTATTATAATTAATTATTGCTGCATTTCTCATCAAATATGATTGCTTTTATTTTAATAAAAATTACATTATTTATACAATATACTTCTAATGGTCTCAAATATTAAAAAAACCCGATAAGCCACGCATGCAGGGTCCACAGTCCTTGCGGAGTCAGTGCTCACTCATTCCTGCGCTTCTTTAGCCAATTTATCCAAACCAAAGAGATCCTCCTGGAACTGCATCGGGCCATCCCTGCTCTGCTTCTGACTGGTCTCAAATTACTAAAATATACAGTATGCCAATTCAAGTAATATATGATCATAATCCTTTTTAATCCACCTGGAACTGCACGGCCGTCCCTGCGCTGCTTCTGACTAGTCTCAAATGGTCTCCAACTATGAAAATATATACCAAATCAAGAAATATACGATTATAATCCTTTTTTTGTCATTTTTAAACTTAATTTTGAATTTATTGTGATGCTGTTATTTCATTACATTATTGCTAATTATTTTTTGTAATTTGTTTAGCCATCATTTAAAATTAATTAATTCTAACAAAACATGATCTCTATTGATGCAATTAAATTTTTACCTATGTACCAACGTATTTACTGCCTGTGGTTGATAAGTAGATATGACAGTCATGACAATGAGTAGAATCGACGGAGATGGGCCGAGAGAGAAAAAAGGGTAGGAATGGTGATACCTACAGTATAAAGCAGGGAAAGACAGCGTGTGGGCACCATAACCACATGCTCCCCGGGCAAAGCCACACGAGCGGCGAAACATGTGGGCAGGGGTTGCGCTTGGTTTTTAGTAACAGCTTATGAAAAGGCTGTTTGTCATGACTGACATATCTGCTTACCAATCACAGGCAGTAAATATGTTCTGCCTGCGTGTTGTACCTTCTTGCCTAATTTTTTTATCCGGATGCATTTTATTAAGTAGATATGTGAGATATGTAGATATTTATAAATAAAATAGAAGGGGTAATATTATTACTATAAAAATTGTAAGATAAGATCGATAATTCATTAGTGGAAGACTATATAATTAATAACATAAATAAATAAATCATGAACCAGTAAATGAGGAATAGATAAATAAACTTAAAGTTTATAAAAGGTCATGTAGGGAGCGGGGGCTCCACATCCTACACCTCTGGGTCGTAAGTGACACGGACACCGGAAAGGCTCAGCTATGATTTCCATGTAATTAGTAATTAGAAAGGTTGTGGATCCAGTGGCAAAAATAAGGGTGGCATGATCGGAGGGCTAGTTGGGAGTTGAAACGATTGATAACACTTATGTGTTATGAAAACCGTAGGGTAAATACTGCCTATGAAACTGCAGTTCAACGCGCCATCTGGTGTTCACAAACCTAAATGCACCCTGAATTTTCTCACTAGTCTATTTACGCGCTTAGGGTTTGCTAATGAAATTGGATATCGATATGCGCTCACGGGAGTCTGATGTGAGTGAAAGCGATGCTACATCTGTATAGTGATTAGTGATGGACATCGGCCTGGACGATTTGAAAACGCGATCAAATGTTCGGCGGGCCCCATTCAGCCACCAAATACTTAGTAGAAGTGCGCAAATCGTCACACAACATGGACAGTGACATACCAAAAGTTCCCACAAAAAATATGTATTTTAATCAGGGGCCATTTTTATGCAGAAACTCTCAAAAATGTGCCCTGCTGAAGCCTATAAATTTTTTCTTTTAGGCCACGGGAGTACAGGCCCCAAACATTAGGCATTCACTGGACAGAAAACATCAAGTGATTATTTGGCTGGAGGTACATTAGGCGGTCACTGTATAACAATTTTACTGCAGGCCAGTAGAGTACAGGCCGCAAAAAATTATGCATTCACCGTACAGAAAACATCAAGTGATTATGTGGCTGGAGGTATATTAGACGGTCAATGAATATCAATTTTACTGAAGGCCAGTGGACTACAGGCCCCAAAAATTATTAATTCACCGTACAGAAAAGAACAATTGATAATGTGTCTAGGGGTACATGAAGCGGTCACTGTATAACAGCTTTACTGTTGGCCAGTTAGATTACAGGCCCCCAAAATTATGCATTTACCGTACAGAAAAGAACAAGCTATTATGTGGCTGGAGGTACATTAGGCGGTCACCGTATAACAGTTTTACTGTAGGCCAGTTCCATTAAAGGCCCCAAAAATTAGGCATTCACCGGACAGAAAAGATCAAGTCATTATGTGGCTGGAGGTATATTAGGCAGTCAATGTATAACAATTTTACTGTTGGCCAGTTACATTATAGGCCCCAAAAATTATGCATTCAACGTACAGAAAAAATCAAGTCATTATGTGGCTGGAGGTACATTAGGCGGTCACCATATTACAATTTTACTGTTGGCCAGTTACTTTATAGGCCCCCAAAATTATGCATTCAACGTACAGAAAAAAATCAAGTCATTATGTGGCTGGAGGTACATTATGCAATCACCGTATAACAATTTTACTGTTGGCCAGTAGTGATGGCCGAACATCAGCCGGGACGGTTCGCGAACGCGCTCAAATGATCGCGAACCGCAAGTTCGCGGCGGGCCCTATTCACTTTAATGGCAGGAGAACCTGAAAAACCTTCAGCTCATATTTGCAGCCACCAAATACTTAGTAGAAGTGTACAAATAGTCCCACAACATGGACAGTGACATACTAGAGGGGGATCAACGGCAAAAATTCCCACAAAAAAATATGTATCAGGGGCCATTTTTATGCATCTTAAAGGGAAATTTTCTGAAATGTGCCATGTTGGCATTACATTTTCCATATGTCTACTTCATGTATGGATCATTTTGGAAATTACATTTTCATTTTTTTTGGACGAAGGCTTAGAAGTTTAGAAGCAAATTTCCAAAACCTACTTTTTAAGGACCAGTCCAGGTTTGAAGTCACTTTGTGAGGCTTACATATTAGAAACCACCCATAAATGACCCTATTTTAGAAACTACAGTACACCCCTCAAGGTATTCAAAACTGATTTTACTAAATTTCTTAACCCTTTAGGTATTCCACAAGAATTAAAGGAAAATGTAAATGAAATTTCTGAATTTCACTTTTTTGGCAGATTTTCCATTTTAATCAATTTTTTACTGCTAACAAAGCAAGGGTTAACAGCCAAACAAAACTCAATATTTATTGCCCTGATTCTGTAGTTTACAGAAACACCCCATTTGTGGTTGTACACTGCTGTACGGGCCCACGGCTGGGTGCAGAAGGAAAGGAATGCCATATGGTTTTTGGAGGGCAGATTTCACTGGGATAATTTTTAGTTGCCATGTCACATTTGAAGACCCACTCATGCACCTCTAGAGTAGAAACTCCAAAAAAAGACCCCATTTTGGAAAATATTGGATAAGGTGGCAGTTTCATTGGTACTATTTTAGGGTACATATGATTTTTTTGTTGCTTTATATTACACTTTTTTGAGGCAAGGTAACAAAAAATAGCTGTTTTGGCACAGTTTTTATTTTTTGTTATTTACAATGTTCATCTGACAGGTAAGATCATGTGGTATTTTTATAGAGCAGGTTATTACAGATGTGACAATACCAAATCCGACAACTTTTTTTGTTTGTTTCAGTTTTACATAATAAAGCAATTTTGAAAAAAAATAATTCTGTATGAAATTTGATTGATACTAGTTTAGGGTGCATATGACTTTTTGATTGCTTAGTATAACACTTTTTGTGATGTAAGGTGACAAAAAATAGATTTTTTTTACACACTTTTTTAACGGTGTTCACCTGAGAGGTTAGGTCATGTGATATTTTTATATAGCAGGTTCTTATGGATGCAGAGACACCTAATATGTATACTTTTTGTATTTATTTAAGTTTTACACAATAACAGCATTTTTGAAACAAAAAAAATCATGTTTTAGTGTCTCCATATTCTGAGAGGCATAGTTTTTTTACATTTTTTGGGCCATTGTCTTAGATACGGTATGATTTTTGTAGGATGAGATGATGGTTTGATTGGCACTATTTTGGGGTGCATATGACTTTTTGATCACTTGCTATTACACTTTTTGTGATGTAAGGTGACAAAAAATGGCTTTTTTGACATCATTTTTATTTTATCTTTTTTACGGGGTTCACCTGAAGGATTGGATTATGTGGTATTTTTATATATAGCAGGTTGTTACGGACACGGCAATACCTACTTTTTTTATTACATTTAACACAATAAAAGCATTTTTGAACAAAAATTTATAATTTTTAGTGTCTCCACAGTCTGAGAGCCATAGTTTTTTTTATTTTTTTGGCGATTGTCTTAGGTAGGGGCTATTTTTTTGCGGGATGAGGTGACGGTTAGATTGGTACTATTTTGGGGGGCTTACTTTTGGATTGCTTGGTGTTGCACTTTTAGTGATGTAAGGTGACAAAAAAAGTTTTTTTTTAGCACAGTTTGAATTTCTTTTTATTTTTTACAGTGTTCACCTGAGAGGTTAGGTAATGTGATATTTTTAAAGAGCCAGTCGATACGGATAACTAATATGTAAACTTTTCTTTTTTTTACAATTTTTTTTTACTTTATTTGGGGAAAAGGATGCTTTTTTTTTTTTTTTTACTTGAAACTTTTGTTTTGTAAAACTACATTTTTTAAACTTCTTTTTTCACTTTATTTTTGTCCCACTCTGAGGGTCTGATCCCCTTTACAATGCATGACAATACTTCTGTATTGTAATGCATTGTCTGTAAGTGTGTTACACACTGTAATACACTTACACCTTCCTGCCTGTGAGATCCAGGGGGCTGGATCTCACAGACTGTGACAGAAGGCAGCCACGATGCCTAAGGAAGCCATCGGGCTGCCTTCCCTGCCATCAGGTCTCCATCACAGCGGCACGGGGACCCGATGGCCACCCTGTAACCCGGCAGGATCCCGCACGTGCCGTATTCAGCGCTGACCACGGCAGTGCGAGGGTTAATGCGCCGGCATCAGTGTTTTCACCAATGCCGGCGCATACAGCAGGGGTCCGGCTATCAGTGACTGCCGGACCCCTGCCGTTGATCGGGCAGGCACAGCTCCTGCACCATCCCAATCAGCCCGCCGTACATGTACAGCGCTTGTCCTTAAGTCTCGTCCACCAGCGCCGTACGTGTACGGCGCAGGTCCTTAAGGGGTTAAAGGAATTCCATACTAATAGTTCTTGATGGCCTATCATTGATTTGGCATATCAGTCATTAGTGAAAATTTAATTACAGGGATTCCCTCCTGTCTGATATTATAGCCTATTTTCAGCTCTGCCTCATTCAATTGAATGTTGCTGAGCTGTAATAGACACAGCGCAGGAACAATCATGCTAGTGGCATTCATGAGATGCAAGGTTTTAATTTACCAGTCACATATTTATGGCACATCTTAGTGGCAAGCCACCAGTGGCACTTAGTACAGAACCCATTCAAGTGTTAGGAAATGTATAAGGAAAATGCATTATCAATTTGAAAATTCACAATTTATGACCAATAGTGTCAAGACTGCAGTGCATTTTTAAATATAGAAAAGAAATTCCAAACACTATTAGACAATTGAGTTGAATTTTCAGTCTAGGTAAAGAGTAATCTAAAAATTGGTGTTTAACTTATTAATTCATGTGACTTCATCACACCTTCATAATATCCTATGGAGTCCTATGTCATAGAATACAAGGTCTAAGCCATTTGTTTGGCTCATGCATGGCTGTAAATAGTGAATTCCCAATGTGCTTTCCCAAGTCTATTTCTAATGTAATTGTAGATAGAATATCTTTTTGATTTTATATGCCAGCATCATGGCTGTTGCAAAGGTACATATAGAAATAATGAACACTTGCTCTGTTGGCTTGACCAAAATGTTGCTATTCAAAAACATATTCTATAGTTCAAACATATAGCATTTCAAAAACTAAAAATCATGGCTTAAAATAGTTTTATTTAGATAGATGTAAAGTATCCTGCCTTAAACATGCTCTTCCATAGCTGTTAAGACACACTTACAAATTATCTCAGTATCTCCATGATTGTGTCTTTGAATTTGACAGCATTAAAACTGAAACAAGAGAAGCAGCTGATGGCTAGAGATGTCCCGAACTATTCGCCGGGCGAACATCGCTTGTTCGCGTTCGCCGCGG
Source organism: Bufo bufo (assembly GCF_905171765.1). Classification (NCBI taxonomy): domain Eukaryota; kingdom Metazoa; phylum Chordata; class Amphibia; order Anura; family Bufonidae; genus Bufo; species Bufo bufo. The sequence continues at coordinate 90,757,929 of NC_053395.1, forward strand.
CGGGCGAACATATGCGATGTTCGGTCCGCCCCCTATTCGTCATCATTGAGCAAACTTTGACCCTGTACCTCACAGTCAGCAGACATAATCCAGCCAATCAGCAGCATACCCTCCCTCCCAGACCCTCCCACCTCCTGGACAGCATCCATTTTAGATTCATTCGGAAGCTGCAGTCTTAGTGAGAGGAGGGACAGTGTAGCTGCTGCTGATTTAATAGGGAAATCGATAGCTAGGCCAGTGTATTCAGTGTCCACTCCAGTCCTGAAAGACTCATCTGATCTCTGCTGTAAGGACAGCGTCCTGACAGAACCCCAAAAAGCCCTTTTTAGGGCTTGTACATCAGTCTGCTTTTATTTTTATTTTTTCTCTGTAATCTAATTGCAGTTGCCTGCCAGCGTGTGTGTCAGGCCCTGCCAGTGCACAGTGTCACCAGTACAACTCCTATCTGGTGTCACAGTAGATTACATTTAAAAAAACAACAACAATTTTGACTGTACTATAATAGCAGTCAGTTGCCTGCAAGCGTGTGTGTTTCAGGCCCTGCAAGTGGACAGTGTCACCAGTGCAACTCATATCTGGTGTCACAGTAGATTACATTAAAAAAAAAATAATATATATATATTTTGACTGTAATATAATAGCAGCTAGTTGCCTGCAAGCGTGTGTGTCAGGCCTACAGCGTGTACTGTGCCAACTACTGCCAGTGCCCACCACTCATATCTGGTGTCACAGTAGCTTGCACGCATAGTACAACTAATCTAAAAAAAATGACAGGCAGAGGCAGGCCACCCCGCAGGGGCCGTCGTGGTCGTGGTGCTTTGATTCCTTTTGGCCCTAAAATAATGCCCAGAGTTCAGAGGCCACGTACCCTGAACTCGAAAAGTTCTGAGCACATAGTTGACTGGCTAACACAGGACACCCAATCTTCTACAGCTTCCGCTCGGAACCTTGACGCACCATCCTCCTCCAGCTCAGCTTTGGGCACCTCTCAAGTTACCACTCGCCCGCCTGCCGCCACCACCAACACTAGCACCACAGCTGCTTCACTTGATCTGTCAGAGGAGTTATTTACACATCAGTTGGAAGAAATGAGTGATGCGCAACCATTATTGCCAGAGGATGTAGATAACAGGGATATGTCTCAGGCAGGCAGCATTACACACATAGATGTGCGGTGTGATGATGATGATGTTGTACCCGCTGCTGCTTCCTTTGCTGAGTTGTCAGATACAAGTGAAGCGGTTGATGATGACGATGTGTCCGTGGATGTCGCTCAAAGAGAAGAAGAACAGGGGGAAAGTTCAGATGGGGAGACAGAGAGGAGGAGGAGACGAATTGGAAGCAGGGGGAGGTCGTCGCAAGGAGCTAGTGGCACAGTCAGACAGCATGTATCGGCACCCGGGGTCATCCAGACAGCACTCCAATCAACGCATGCTGTTGCCACCACCAGAATGCCGTCATTGCAAACCTCATCAGTGTGGCTTTTTTTTTTGTGTGTCTGCCTCTGATAACAGCGATGCCATTTGCAACCTGTGCCAAAAGAAACTGAGTCGTGGGAAATCCAACACCCACCTAGGTACAACTGGTTTGCGAAGGCACATGATCTCACATCACAAACGCCTATGGGATCAACACATGATGATGAGTACAAGCAGCACAAAAGCTCAAAGCCACCATCCTCCTCCTGGTCCAGCATCTTAAGCCACGTCAACCACTGCTGTCCTCCTTGCCCCCTCTCAACCATCCGCCACTCCGTCTCTCGCCTTGAGCAGTTCCTGCTGATTTGCCCACAGTCAGGTGTCTGTCAAGGAAATGTTTGAGCGTAAGAAGCCAATGTCACAGAGTCACCCCCTTGCCCGGCGTCTGACAGCTGGCTTGTCGGAACTCTTAGTCCGCCAGCTTTTAACATACAAGCTGGTGGAGTCTGAGGCCTTCAAAAATTTTTTAGCTATTGGGACACCACAGTGGAAGGTACCCGGCCGAAATTTCTTTTCACGAAAGGCAATCCCCAACCTGTACTCTATTGTGCAAAAGGAAGTTATGGCATGTCTGGCACACAATGTTGGGGCAAGGGTCCATCTGACCACTGATACCTGGTCTGCAAAGCACGGTCAGGGCAGGTATATCACCTACACTGCGCATTGGGTAAACCTGCTGACGGCTGCCAAGCATGGAATGCGTGGCTCTGCAGAGGAGTTGGTGACACCGCCACGACTCGCAGGCCTGCTGCCACCTCCTCTACTCCTCCTACTCCATCCTCTTCCATAACCTCCTCGGCTGAGTCCTCTTCTGCTGCTGCGTCTTGCTCCACATCAACTGCACCCCCCCAGCTCCCCAGGGGCTATTCCACATCCCGGATACGACAGTGTCACGCCGTCTTGGGGTTGACTTCCCTGAAAGCAGAGTCACACCAGACCAGCACTCCTGTCCGCCTTGAACGCACAGGTGGATCAGTGGCTGACTCCGCACCAACTGGAGATGGTGTGTTGCAACAAAGTGGTGTGTTGCAACGGAAGCAATTTGTTGGCGGCATTGAATTTGGGCAAGTTGACACATGTGCCGTGCCGTGTGTTGAATCTGATTGTACAACGCTTTGTGCATAAGTACCCAGGCTTACAGGACGTCCTCAAGCAGGCCAGGAAGGTGTGTGGCCATTTCAGGCGTTCCTACACTGCCATGGCGCACTTTTCAGATATTCAGTGGCGAAACAACATGCCAGTGAGGCGCTTGATTTGCGACAGCCCGACACGTTGGAATTCAACACTCCTAATGTTCGACCGGCTGCTCCAACAAGAAAAAGCCGTCAACGAGTATTTGTATGACCGGGGTGCTAGGACAGCCTCTGCGGAGTTGGGGATTTTTTTGCCATGTTACTGGACGCTCATGCGCAATGCCTGTAGGCTCTTGCGTCCTCTTTAGGGAGGTGACAAACCTAGTCAGTAGCACTGAAGGCACCATCAGCGACATCATCCCATTTGTTTTCTTCCTGGAGCGTGCCCTGCGAAGAGTGCTGGATCAGGCAATAGATGAGCGTGAAGAGGAAGAGTTGTGGTCACCATCACCACCAGAAACAGCCTTATCAGCATCGCTTGCTGGACCTTCTCCAACGCTGGAAGAGGAGTCTGAGGCAGAGGAGTCAGAGGAGGAATGTGGCTTTGAGGAGGAGGAAGACCAACCACAGCAGGAATCCCAGGGTTCTGGTTGTCACCTATCTGGTACCCATAGCGTTGTACGTGGCTGGGGGGAAGAACAGACCTTCAGTGAGATCAGTGAGGACGAGGAACGGGACATGAGTAGCTCAGCATCCAACCTTGTGCAAATGGGGTCTTTCATGCTGTCGTGCCTGTTGAGGGACCCTCATATAAAAAGGCTGAAGGAGAATGACCTGTACTGGGTGGCCACGCTACTAGACCCCCGGTATAAGCATAAAGTGGCTGAAATGTTACCGAATTACCGGAAGTCGGAAAGGATTCAGCATTTCCAAAATAAGTTAAAAAGTATGCTTTACATAGCGTATAAGGGTGATGTCACAGCACAAGGGGAATCTAACAGGAAAAGAGGTGAAAGTAATCCTCCTCCTACCACGACCACGCCGGCAAGGACAGGACGCTTTACAGACGTGTTGTTGATGGAGGACATGCAGAGCTTTTTAAGTCCTACGCATCGCCACAGCCCTTCGGGGTCCACCCTCAGAGAACGACTCGACCGACACATAGCAGACTACCTCGCCTTAACTGCAGATATCAACACTCTGAGGAGCGATAAACACCTTGACTACTGGGTGTGCAGGCTTGACCTGTGGCCTGAGCTATCCCAATTTGCAATAGAACTTCTGGCCTGCCCCGCTTCAAGTGTCCTGTCAGAAAGGACCTTCAGTGCAACAGGAGGTATTGTCACTGAGAAGAAAAGTCGCCTAGGTCAAAAAAGTCTAGATTACCTCACCTTTATTAAGATGAATGAGGCATGGATGCTGAAGGGACTGACAGTGGGCGATACATTTGACTAAAAAAGTCCTGATGAGATTAGCTGCCTTGGGCTAAAAATGGTCCACACGCTGCTGTATTTTATCTCTGCATGCCGGATGACTTGCGTGACTTATCCGCCACCAACTAGGGTTCAAGCTGCAATGTTTTAGTGCACTTTCTGCCTGGAAAACATCAATTTTTCTCGCCGCTGCTACAGCGGCTGCAACAATACCAAATTTTTCAGGCATGTGTACATGCCTACTTTTTCTGGCCTCTGGTGCTGCACTGTGGCTGCAAAAACAAAAACAAAAAAAGGCACATACATGTGTCAATTCCCCTTCGTGATCGTTACCTTGTTGTGGTGAAGGAGCTTGCGTATCACAATAAAGCGATCACCTCTATGAGTGTGTTGGCAATGGCAATGTTGGCACACCCCAGATGAGATAAGGTCATTGCTTCATTGTGAACAGACCAAAAGTGATCGGCTGGATAATTTTGCATAGAAAAAACATAAATTTTCTTTGTGATCATCTAAGGTGATCATTAAAGCCTACTAGGCCAACAATGGGCCCACACTGCAGAATCATTGTTTTCTGGGTCACTTAACTGTCACTGAACTACCTCAGCACGACCATAGGCTTTGAAAAACTGCCATCGCCTGCAATCTCCCAAACGTGCGCACGAGCACAGTCATCACTACACCAAGATTGACGCATAGAGGAATAAAATTTATGTCATGAGTGTGTCAACTATTGACAACTCTTTGCGGTTGTCTAAAATCTATTCCATACACGTCCCCTGATAGGGGACGTAACAAGGATTAAACTGATAGGAATAGTACTACTTAACACACCACTCATATCTGGTGGCACAGTACATTGCAAGGCGTACGCGCAGTGCCCCAAATTGGAAGTAGCAGGACCAACCAAGCATCTTTTTCCATCTCCCGGTTCCTAAAATCTATTCCATACACATCCCCTGATAGGGGACGTAACAGGGATTAAACTGATAGGAATAGTACTACTTAACATACCACTCATATTGGGATTGCACAGTACATTGCACGGCGCACTCGCAGTGCCCCAAATTGGAAGTAAGAGGACCGACCAAGCATCTTTTTCCATCTCCCGGTTCCTAAAATCTATTCCATACACCGGCCCCTGATAGGGGACAAAAACAGAGATTAAACTGTTAAGAACAGATTTTTTTTTATTTAAAAAAAAAAGAGGACAGCCTCTGCGGAGCTGGGTATTTTTTGGCCGCATTACTGAACGCTCATGCACAATGGCTGTAGGCTCATGCGTCCTTTTGCGGAGGTGACAAACCTGGTCAGTCAAACCCAAAATAACATCATCGACCTCATCCCATATGAGTTTTTTCTGGAGCGTGCCCTGCGAAGAGTCCTGGATCAGGCCGTAGATGAGCATGAAGAGGAAGAGTTGTGGTCACCATCACCACCAGAAGCAGCCTTGTCGTCGTTGATTGCTAGACCTGCGGCAATGCAGAGAGATGAGTCTGAAGAAGAGGAGTCAGAGGAGGAAGGTGGCTTTGAGGAGGTGGAAGACCAACCACAGCAGGCGTCCCAGGGGGCTTGTTGTCACCTTTCAGGGACCCTTGGTGTTGTACGTGGCTGGGTGGAGGAAGAGACCTTCAATGACGTCAGTGAGGACAAGGAACGGGACATGGCTAGCTTGGTATCCAACCTTGTGCAAATGGGGAGTTTGCGGTTGTGCAAATGGACTGTTTGCGGTTGTTTGCGGTGCGTTAAACGGGGAGTTTGGTCTGTCACTGTGAAGCGGGCGTAACCCTTGCACTACCTGATCGATACAACATCATACCTGATCGTATACACACACTGGATGTTTTAAAGCACGTTATTCCAATCAATTTAGGAATGTTAGGTGATTTATGCCCTTTATGGATTAAAACCCGACTCTGCGTCAACTATGTAATTTTCCATGGGAGTTTTGCCATGGATCCCCTTCCGGCATGCCACAGTCCAGGTGTTAGTCCCCTTGAAACAAATTTTCCATCACTATTGTCGCCAGAAAGAGTCCCTGTGGGTTTTAAAATTCGCCTGCCTATTGAAGTCTATGGCGGTTCGCCCGTTCGCAAACATTTGCAAAAATTTGCGTTCGACGTTCGCGAACGAAATATTTTATGTTCGCGAGATCTCTACTGATGGCATCTTAATGGTTTGCCTGGATAAACCTGTTTACTCAGTAAACTAGTGTAGTATCTGATGAATGGATACACTCTCAATTTATTGACTGTCACACAATATAAGCATTTTAACATGATCCATACAGAATATCATCCATCACATTAAATAAACTACTATTTACTATGATGCACTATACAGTCATTCTCTTACAACTAATTCCTCTAGAAATTAAACTGTCAAGTGTCAAATGAACTTCAAAAATGAAGAGTAGTTCAAATTGCTGAGACCCTAGGGATCAGTCTACACAGACCATCAGGTACTGTATGTAGCATGAACGTAATATGCATTCAATGGACAATGAACAAGAAATAAATCTTGACTGAATTACTACATAAAGTAATTATTGTAACATTTCACTCATTGCTTTTTGTCACTTAATACATGTTTGTTCTTATCCGAAGTCAATATGATTGAAGGACACAATGCTTAAAATCCAGAAGATTAGAGACAACAAAATCAATATGTAATTGAAAGGCTTCTTTTTGGCATATCAGTCTTCTAAATATGTTTTCTTAAAGGGATTTTCATCAGTATCTGATTGGTGGGAGTTACGCCGATCAGCTGTTCCAGAAGGCAGCAGCGCTCACAGTACCACCACGGCCTTCTCACTGCTTTACTTAGCCGAGAGATGACATGTCCATCGGTCACATGGCCTAGGCGCAGCTCATCACTGTTGATTTTGTGTTGGAGTACAAAAGGTGTGATGTTTCTTGTTAATACAAAAAAACCTTGTTAAGGCTTCTTATCACCATCTGGAGGGAACCCCCTTCATCTAATTGTGTAAGTGGATGTTCATCCATATTTTGCACCTGTGCAACCTACTGTACACCATATAGCCTTTTGGTTTTTCTGCATGGTGTTGTATCCTGCCCTTGTATCAATAAGTATGTTTTTTTCTGTGATTGTAAATGGTGGGTGACACATTTTATTATTCAATATTCTGGTTATGATTTGTTGCCTGAGATGCCATACAATGCACTTTGATGAAGCTGAGATTATTTTGCATCTCTACTATAAGTCTATACACCCTGGGAAAACACTGAGCAGTAGGGAAAAGGGAAGAGGTGACCTACTTCTTCAAACAGGAGGAAGCAAGCGTATCCCTAGAGGCCTAGATTAAGACACCAAGGGAAGAAACAGAGAGCACTTATCTTGAGCTGAGCTGGATAAGACGATCCACAACAAATCAAAAGCCCACAGGAATGAACTATAACCCTCACAGGCCACTGGGAGAAGGAAGAATAAAAAGCCTTGCTAACAATCAACCCAGTACATCTGAGGGAAGGTGGATCCAGCTCAACTCAAACCAAAACTAAGAGAAGAGTCAGACATGTGCAGCCAGTCTGACAGATCTCCGCACATTCACAGGGCAAGGCGGGACACACGTTCACACACAGAGCATTTTTGGACTCGCTCATATGAAAGGGGCCTAAGGGTTATAGTATATGTGTCCTTCAGCAGGTAACACTGGCAATTTGCTGCACCTGCACTTGCCATGGTCTAAGGTGTGATCCATGAATTAGAGGTAAAGTACTTCCACAACTAATGACCATGTACCATAATTGTACCCTTAGGCCAGACACATGAGTGAGTTGAATGCAATAAACTCGCAGTGTGTGTCAGTGAGAGGTCCCATTCTGGCCTCCGCTCCATTATAAATCAAAGGTACCAAGGGAATGCAGCAAAATTAGATAAGTAAATTGTTAACCTTATTTTTAGTTTAAGCATCTACAGCCTCATTATAACAACACAGAAAATCCATTTAAGACCGAGGTGATTTGTTGTTCATATCTTGTACATGTCACAAATTACTTTTTATGCTTTTTTTCCACATCATAATCCAGAGCATGGCAGAGGAGATGATGGTCATACAAGAATATTACTGTGATTTATATTTATTTTTTAACAAGCTTTTTTCGCTTCATATACTATAGTAAACCTTTTACACATTATTCATTTAATATAACTAGCTAAACCATTCCTTGCTCTTATTATTTATTTATTTTTTACTCAGTACTCAGGGCTTCTTCTTGCTTAAGCAGTTTTATAGCAATTTTGTTCCTATCCAAAGAAGAAAACTAATAAAAGACGTTTATAGTATAATATAATGAAGGTTAAAACCATAAAGCATGGGTAAACGCATGGCATTTAAAACCTTTCACATAAAAAATATCTATGCTGCTCTTTTTTCTAAACCCAGCCACATTAGTTACAAAAGACACAGAGTTCACAGATAGGACTGCAATGCTGCCTACTTGCTCTGGGCTGGTGTGTAGAACTGAAATCTCACAATTATCAGCTTCCAAGCACATTGCAGATAACTGCTTCTACTTAAAAAAGGCATGTAAAATCCTAAAACAGAAAATTAAAGAGATGGAGAGACAGAGAGACTAAAATAGACAGTAAAAGAAAGACAGAGATAAAAGAAGAGACGTAGAAATAGAGCAAAATAGACAGAGAAAAAGATAGAGGAAGAGAGATAGAAAGAGGGAGAGACACTACATACTTAGCATATGCTTCAGACAGCCAGCATCACAATTTTGTGACTAATATTCTGTACAAAAAAGATAACACCATTTATATTGGCAAAAGTGGTGGAATTGTTCACTGTACTCAATATTAAAAACTCTTCCTATTATCTTCATCTACACTTTTAAATAAAGGCACTTTTACAAGGGCCAATTATTGGTGATAAACTTTATTATGAACATTTGGCCATGATAACTGGCCAGTGTAAATATACTGCCAATCACCCGAGGAACAAGCAAACGTTCATTGGTTAAAGGCATTGCTGATGCAGCACCCACATTAACTGTTTCTGGTTATTAGATTGTTCTATGTAAACAGTGATCTGTTGCCCAGAAATAATGAGTCTGTATGGGGATGAGCGATCGCAGTAACAGTCACTCGTTCCCTAAACAGTAGAGGTGACTGTTCCAAGTGAATGCAACTCTCACCTCCTCTCCAAACAAACAATTCATTTCCAAATACTGCCTGGTCAGTCAGCCCATGTAAAGGGCCAAAAAATGCTCAATCTGCATAAATCTTCTATGGAGGACTCAGGATCTCCATGCATTCATGTGCAGCCCATAATTTCAATAGACATCATGAAATGCTTCATACCCCCAGCCATTGGGCTTCTGGGAACATAAAAATGGACTATTAGGTTATTACAACTGGCTGCTGAAGCCCCCGCGACAGGGCACATTGTGATCTGCTAACGGGATGTCCAAAGTGGAAAGCTCCTATATTGTGTCATAAGTTATTTACCCATTATCTCTGGATAGCACCATGAAAATTCTAAACACATTGGGCCAGATTTATCATGACTCTGACAGCTCACTCCACTTTCACATATGGCTAAATAAAGTCAGTTTTAGCCAAGTCAGATTTATGATCGGCCCTTTAAGACTGTAATAAATGTGGTTTGACGGTAGCAGTTTATCCGTCAGTAAGCAGCTTTACAAAAGTCGCACATCTTTACGAAAAAGTCGCACGTTTTTATGAAAAAGTTGCATGTTCTATTAAAAAGTCTCATAAGATAAGCATGGTCCTCACTGGAGTGAAATTGCAACTTTTTGCGATTTTTTTGCGACTTTTTAAATAGTCCCAATAGTAAATCTGTCTCGAGATTCATTTACATAAGAAAACACGCCCACTTTCAGAAAACTGGCGAGCATAGTGCAGAGCAGAAAAAAGTCGCAAATTTGTGCGCAGTTTTAGCGTTTGGGACTTTTTTTTGGGACTTTTTCACTCCATTATTCTGACCTGAGCTAATGATAAATCTGGCCCATTGATCTGTGTAATCATATTGTACCATTGCTGCCTAATAATAATTTATAAGTGAAATCACTTGGAACCACAAGCTGGATATCTGGTGTATTGTAAGGTCAAACACCCCTGAAATAGCTTTTAATTAAGATTTTGGGGTGCTTTAGACACAAGTTAAAATCTAACAGCATAATCATCTAGAATTATTATAAATGTTAGGGTCTAGCTTCTGTTCAGTGTGCACATAATTTACTAACCCTACAGCTTTAGTGTCACAGGCAGGTAATAAAAAAGGGACCATGCACTACTCTTCTTTAGTTTATTATAAAGGATGATAGGATGACGAGTTTCGGAGCTGTACTAGCTCCTTCTTTAGATCTGATGAAGTTGCTAGTACAGCTCCAAAATGTGTCATTCTACCATTATTTATAATAAAAAATAAACTAAAGAAGAGTACCCATGTTTGGTGATACAGTCAGGTCCATAAATATTGGGACATTGACACAAATCTAACATTTTCGACTCTATACACCACCACAATGGATTTGAAATGAAACTAACAAGATGTGGTTTACCTGCAGACTGTCAGCTTTAATTTGAGGGTATTTACATCAAAATCAGGTGAACGGTGTAGGGATTACAGCAGTTTACATATGTGCCTCCCACTTGTTAAGGAACCAAAAGTAATGGGACAGAATAATAATCATAAATCAAACTTTCTCTTTTTAATACTTGGTTGCAAATCCTTTGCAGTCAATTACAGCCTGAAGTCTGGAACGCATAGACATCACTAGTAGAGATGAGCGAACTTCTGTTTTAAGTTCGGCGTCTAAAGTTCGGCTTCCGGTTAGCGGAGGATCCCGATATGGATTCCGAATTCCGTTGTGGTCCGTGGTAGCGGAATCAATAATGACCATTATTGATTCCGCTACCACGGACCACAACGGAATTCGGAATCCATATCGGGATCCTCCGCTAACCGGAAGCCGAACTTTAGACGCCGAACTTAAAACAGAAGTTCGCTCATCTCTAATCACTAGACGTTGGGTATCATCCCTGGTGATGCTCTGCCAGGCCTCTACTGCAACTGTCTTCAGTTCCTGCTTGTTCTTGGGGCATTTTCCCTTCAGTTTTGTCTTCAGCAAGTGAAATGCATGCTCAATCGGATTCAGGTCAGGTGATTGACTTGGCCATTGCAGAACATTCCACTTCTTTCCCTTAAAAAACTCTTTGGTTGCTTTTGCAGTATGCTATGGGTCATTGTCCATCTGCACTGTAAAGCACCGTCCAATGAGTTCTGAAGCATTTGGCTGAATATGAGCAGATAATATTGCCCCGAACACTTCAGAATTCATCCTGCTGCTTTTGTCAGCAGTCACATCATCAATAAATACAAGAGAACCAGTTCCATTGGCAGCCATACATGCCCACACCAAGACACTACCACCACCATGCTTCACTGATGAGGTGGTATGCTTAGGATCATGAGCAGTTCCTTTCCTTCTCCATACTCTTCTCTTCCCATCACTTTGGTACAAGTTGATCTTGGTCTCATCTGTCAATAGGATGTTGTTCCAGAACTGTGAAGGCTTTTTTAGTTGTCGTTTGGCAAACTCTAATCTGGCCTTCCTGTTTTTGAGGCTAACCAATGGTTTACATCTTGTGGTGAACCCTCTGTATTCACTCTAGTGAAGTCTTCTCTTGATTGTTGACTTTGACACACATACACCTACCTCCTGGAGAGTGCTCTTGATCTGGCCAACTGTTGTGAAGGGTGTTTTCTTCACCAGGGAAATAATTCTTCGGTCATCCATGACAGTTGTTTTCCGTGGTCTTCCGGGTCTTTTGGTGTTGCTGAGCTCACCGGTGCGTTCCTTCTTTTTAAGAATGTTCCAAACAGTTGATTTGGCCACGCCTAATGTTTTTGCTATCTCTCTGTTGGGTTTGTTGGGTTTTTTCAGCCTAATGATGGCTTGCTTCACTGATAGTGACAGCTCTTTGGATCTCATCTTGAGAGTTGACAGCAACAGATTCCAAATGCAAATAGCACACGTGAAATGACCTCTGGACCTTTTATCTGCTCATTGTAATTGGGATAATGAGGGAATAACACACAACTGGCCATGAAACAGCTGAGAAGCCAATTGTCCCATTACTTTTGGTCCCTTTACAAGTGGGAGGCACATATGAAAACTGTTGTAATTCCTACACCGTTCACCTGATTTGGATGTAAATACCCTCAAATTAAAGCTGACAGTCTGCACGTAAAGCACATCTTGTTCGTTTCATTTAAAATCCATTGTGATGGTGTATAGAGCCAAAATGTTAGAATTGTGTCAATGTCCCAATATTTATGGACCTGGCTGTATATAATGTGCTTTTTGAATTATGTATGTCATATTGTGAGAAATATATTAGTCCAACCAAAATATTACTAACCTTGTTATACAAAGAACTACAACGCAGATTATGGCAATCTGAATGGTACCAATCACCGCTGCTATTAATACATACTGGAAGCGTACAGGGCCAGGAACTACATATAATACATTAAAGTCCTTCTTTTCACACTTTGATCCACTGTATCCTGCATCACATCTACAGAGAGAAATACAACAATTAGTGTACAGGAATACATTTTTACTACCATATATACATTATATATAAAAGCAAAATAATTTGACCAATAAATACAAATAAATATATGGTTTCAAATCATATTTAGAAATTATTAAATCCAATAGCAAAGAGGTTTCCAAGGATTTTGGGCAGGTTATTTTTTTAGCAGGTAAGCTGCAAAACGTGACTACTGACTATGATCTTACTACAAATCTGGATTTAATATATTTGCCAAGTCAGACAAGGTTTTTTTAAACGGTTAACGAGTATGTTCCTTTTGTCATTTCCTGCAGGTTTTATAGAACCTGTTTTACAGATTATGCTACTTTGACGTCATAGGATCTCAATAGCGGGGGAAAACGCTTTAGTTTTGCCCCCATTCATTCATTACTTCAGTGAAGAACTGTGTGGCCAATTTGCCTGCAGCTGTATTTCATTTAATAATGAAGACCTTACTGTGTACAGTTCTGGACTCCTATGAACAAGGCAGACATTGCAGAGCTGGAGAGGGTTCAGAGAAGGGCAACTAAAGTAATAACTGGAATGGGTGGACTACAGTACCCAGAAATATTATCACAATTAGGGTTATTCACTTTAGAAAAAAAGACGACTAACAGGAGATCTAATAACTATGTATAAATATATCAGGGGGCAGTACAGAGATCTCTCCTAGGACTGTGCCGAGGGGACATCCTTTGCATCTAGAGTAAAGAAGGTTTGTACACAAACATAGAACAGGATTGTTTAAGGTAAGAGCAGTGAGACTATGGAACTCTCTGCCTGAGGATGGTGAATTCACTAAAAGAGTTCAAGAGGGGCCTGGATGTATTTCTGGAGTTTAATAATATTACAGGCTATAGCTTCTAGAGATGGATTGTTGATCCAGGGATTTTTTTTTGATTGCCTGAATGTAGTCGGGAAGGAATTTTTTTCCCCTTTTACCTCACAGGGGCTTTTTTTTTGCCTTCCTTTGGATCAACTTGCAGGATAACAGGCTGACCTGGATGGACGGATGTCCTATTTCAGCCTTATGTAACTATGTTACTATGTTACTGTATAGTCGTTCTTCATTGTTAATGGCCACGAGGCACCTTTAATGCACCTTTAAACAGGGACCGTTGCTGGTATTGCTCTTCTGGCTTGCAATCCCCTGCAGGTTATTTGACAGTAAACACAGAATATTAATCAGCTCTTGCACATCCACCTCTCCAACCCCAGCCCTCTCCTGCTCTATTGGTGGGAGCCCTTCTTCTGACATCTGCTTGTCCTCCTTTTCCACATCATCTAATATCGATGAGAATATGTCATCAAGAACATGCAACTCCTCATAACTCTGCATTTGCAGACTTTTATAGGACATAATTCACAGATTATCCCTCATAAAACATTACCTTTATTATGATCTGCGTTGATAAAAACACCACCAAAAATAATAACAACTCAAAAATAACAACTAGACAGTTTATCACGGTCAGTTATAATGTGGTCCACCGTCTTGTAGGTAGGGTGAAAATGCTATAAATCTCAGGCTCTGTCCCTAAAACTGACCCTAAAAACTATGCACCCTGCCTACAACGACGGAATAGCCACCCCGATAGGGGCGATCCCGTATCAGGAACCTCCTGAGTACCCTAGGAAGGCCCTAATTCTGGATGGTCCTAATGTGGAATTGACCTGTCACTAAATAGTTGTCCCAACTAACATACGTACATAAAATAATAAACAAATATGTGCCATTGTGTGAAATCAAAAGTGAACACACAATTAATATATACAAAGAATACCGCAACTCAGGCTACAATGATATAACCGCACAATCTGAGTTGTCCATCCATTTATCGTTATGATGGTTGTTGGTAAGATGATATGGATATAATTTATTCCGATACACAATTCTATTAATATATGGTCCCAAGTCCCAACGTGTTTCGCCCTGTTCAATCTCGGGCTCCTCAGGGGACAATAAAGCTATACACCGCAATCAGTGTCACCAACACAAATTCAACACTAGACTAGTGTATGGTTACTTTTGCCCCGGATATCACAACTTTGACAATATAAGCTGGGTACATGCTGAGTACATATCTAGATCATTTCTAGATCAAATTCTTTGTGTAAGCTAGTTAGTTGCTGATTACATATTCTTTAAGCTGATTACAAACGGATTACATATACAGATCAAATTGATGTAGGTTAAACCAAGAACCTACGCCTAGTAAATTCTCAGTAACCTGATTACATATTCGTGATCAGTAGACGTTACAGGACTGAAGTTGATTAGAACTCTGCTCCCTACAGTATAGAAAATATATATACTTTGTCCTCCAAAATGATCTAAGATGTGACTGTATAAGATCAAATAGGCTCTCCGAGCTGATTAACTTTGATTATAAATATCAAGTTTGTCACATGTATATCCAAATACCTCCAAATGAAGGCAAAGTGCCGAGTGTAAAGGGATGATACACAAACATAAGTATCGTGGGATGTTGCCTAACAATACACTACCTCACAGATATAACATGGTATTGGCATAAACGCCGCAAATAAATAGATGCATGCTATAGTATTTTTTGCACAACACTGAGCGGACAAATACGTAGTGCATATGCTATATAATGATTACATATGCCCACACTATAAACAATATACATAAGGGACCTCTATTCATGTATGGATGATACTAATTTCGGCCAAACACGGCCGATTACTTGCGTGCCGTCAGAGATCGATCCATGTTATAGCAGCGGGATACTTTGCAGCGGAGGTCCATCACGAGGACGCCAGAGTCGCGGTGATACCCGCATGTAGGATAGAATAAAGGGCGGGTCTAGTTAGCGATAAGCTGTTTAAATATCGTGCCAATGCACACACCATGGTCACATGACCCCCTACTGAGCGGGCCAAGTATCGCAAGACTTCCTGATCTGGTAACCGGCAGTCACAAGACCAAGTTTCCGATCACATGACCGGAGAATTAGCGTCATGGAAACCATGACATCATATAGAATATAGGATATACAGATCGAATCATATTATTGGAGGGCAAATTGGAGGAGGGTAAAATGAGCCTGCACATCTTTTATATGTTAGCAATATATTAGTATTATTGATATTATCACATGCACACTGGATTGTAAAACGCTCTAATTATTAGGTTATTTGAAGATGGTGGAAGTTTATAAGATATAAAATGGAGTTAGCATTGGCAGTACATTAATATTAGTTTCAATTTAAAAGGAAAACAATAGGCTTGCTTATCATAGGAAGCATGAAAAATTTATATTCTCATTGAGGCCTAAAGGGGTGACCGTATTAAGGGTATAAGTCCATTTAGACTCTTTATTTTAGCAACCTATCAACGTCACCCCCTCTAATAGATTGTCTAATGGTCTCAATCATTGAAAAATGTATAATTTTAGGGTCACCTAAATGGTAAAGTACCACATGTCTGGATAATGGACTGTCGCGTTTATTCTGGATATCTCCTATAGGCCCTAAAATCCTTTTCTTGAATATTCTGCAAGTTTTGCCTACGTATTTAAGTCCATATCACATTGGGCCAGATAAACAATACCACTTGTGTTGCAGTTGGCGGAAGAACAGGCCCTGAAGATCCATTTTTAACAGGGACCAGTAGCGGCCAAGAATTTACTTGATTTGATGGGATGCCGTATCAAAAGTCCCTATTATTCGGACCACCTCAGTTTGTTTATTCTTTTCTTTGGGTTGAAGTAGTCTACCTCTATCCCAGATGTTAGCATTTCTGTATGCCTCAGAGACAGGAGTCTGGATATCCTCTTGGATATGAATTCAATGTGAATTCTTCCTCAGTTCGGGACCACAATAACAGAATATAGTCTATAAACCTTGACCATAACTGAATGTATTTGGTCCAGTGGGTCATAGACTCAGAATACTACAGTCTGCCCACCAGCCCAGGAAATTTGCATAAGTGGGCGCACATGGGCTACCCATCTCAGTGCCCCTGAGCTGGTGGTAAAAGTGACTGTCGAATACAAAGTACACTGCTCAAAAAAATAAAGGGAACACAAAAATAACACATCCTAGATCTGAGTTAATTAAATATTCTTCTGAAATACTTTGTTCTTTACATAGTTGAATGTGCTGACAACAAAATCACACAAAAATAAAAAAATGGAAATCAAATTTTTCAACCCATGGAGGTCTGGATTTGGAGTCACACTCAAAATTAAAGTGGAAAAACACACTACAGGCTGATCCAACTTTGATGTAATGTCCTTAAAACAAGTCAAAATGAGGCTCAGTAGTGTGTGTGGCCTCCACGTGCCTGTATGACCTCCCTACAACGCCTGTTCATGCTCCTGATGAGGTGGCGGACGGTCTCCTTAGGGATCTCCTCCCAGACCTGGACTAAAGCATCTGCCAACTCCTGGACAGTCTGTGGTGCAACGTGACGTTGGTGGATAGAGCGAGACATGATGTCCCAGATGTGCTCAATTGGATTCAAGTCTGGGGAACGGGCGGGCCAGTCCATAGCATCAATGCCTTCGTCTTGCAGGAACTGCTGACACACTCCAGCCACATGAGGTCTAGCATTGTCTTGCATTAGGAGGAACCCAGGGCCAACCGCACCAGCATATGGTCTCACAAGGGGTCTGAGGATCTCATCTTGGTACCTAATGGCAGTCAGACTACCTCTGGCGAGCGCATGGAGGGCTGTGCGGCCCTCCAAAGAAATGCCACCCCACACCATTACTGACCCAATGCCAAACCGGTCATGCTGGAGGATGTTGCAGGCAGCAGAACGTTCTCCACGGCGTCTCCAGACTGTCACGTCTATCACATGTGCTCAGTGTGAACCTGCTTTCATCTGTGAAGAGCACAGGGCGCCAGTGGCGAATTTGCCAATCTTGGTGTTCTCTGGCAAATGCCAAACATCCTGCACGGTGTTGGGCTGCAAGCACAACCCCCACCTGTGGACGTCGGGCCCTCATATCACCCTCATGGAGTCTGTTTCTGACCGTTTGAGCAGACACATGCACATTTGTGGCCTGCTGGAGGTCATTTTGCAGGGCTCTGGCAGTGCTCCTCCTGTTCCTCCTTGCACAAAGGCGGAGGTAGCGGTCCTGCTGCTGGGTTGTTGCCCTCCTACGGCCTCCTCCACGTCTCCTGATGTACTGGCCTGTCTCCTGGTAGCGCCTCCATGCTCTGGACACTACGCTGACAGACACAGCAAACCTTCTTGCCACAGCTCGCATTGATGTGCCATCCTGGATAAGCTGCACTACCTGAGCCACTTGTGTGGGTTGTAGACTCCGTCTCATGCTACCACTAGAGTGAAAGCACCGCCAGCATTCAAAAGTGACCAAAACATCAGCCAGGAAGCATAGGAACTGAGAAGTGGTCTGTGATCACCACCTGCAGAACCACTCCTTTATTGGGGGTGTCTTGCTAATTGCCTATAATTTCCACCAATTGTCTATCCCATTTGCACAACAGCATGTGAAATTGATTGTCACTCAGTGTTGCTTCCTAAGTGGACAGTTTGATTTCACAGAAGTGTGATTGACTTGGAGTTACATTGTGTTGTTTAAGTGTTCCCTTTATTTTTTTGAGCAGGGTAGTTATGGGTGAGTATGAAATTTAAAAGTTGGATCACAAAATGATTGTGTTTAAACAATTCAATTCATCTCATATCCAAAAAATACTTCACCACTGTCAGTCCTTTGCCATGGGGAATTGAAGTGTAGAGTGCCTGTACATCAATTGAAGCTAGCCATGTATTGGGTTCAATGGTTATACCCTTAAGTCGCTTCAGTAAGTCAGTGGTGTCTCGCAAGTATGATGGTAGAGCAGTCACAAAAGGACGAAGGATTCGATAGATATACGAGCCGTCACACTGGTTTAGGCTCCCTATACCTGACACTATATACCCCCCTTGAGGGGGTTAGTCCCTTTATAAATCTTGGGGAGACCGTAAAAGGTAGCTACCCTGGGACTAGTAGGTAGCACAAAATCATACTCCTTGCGGTCACTAAGTCTCCCCTGAAGGGCCTCCCATAGTGTTTGGGTCAGTTCTTGTAAAAAATATGTCAGTAGGGTCAGATTTAAGT